>NC_056734.1:905461862-905583971 GCF_019279795.1 Protopterus annectens | reverse complement strand
GGTACCTATGGCTAGTAATCTTAAGCCTACACATACCTTGGTATCCACTGGGATGCATTCTCCTCTGTTGGTTCTGTGTGTGAGGCATGCAGCACAGCTCAACAATTTGTTGTAGGATGTCCCTGTCCACCCTATAGCTCTCCACTATCTCCAGCTCATGTAGCCCCTGGTAGGTTACCCTGGGTCTATGCACTCTTCTCCTTCTCCTCACTGTGGGTTGGTCATCAGCATTCTCATCCTCACCACCCTCAGCCTCTTCCACATATTGCTGTATGACGGTGTCCCAGGCTGCGTCCTACATGAACTCCAAGAAGAGCTAAACCCAAACATAAAACTACTGTTCAATCTCAGCCTTACTACAGGATATGTGCCCAAAGAGTGGTGTACAGCAACAGTGGTCCCTCTCCATAAAGGTGGTGCCTCAACGATCCTGGAAACTATCACCCCATAAGCCTGACTAGCTTGGTCTGCAAAGCTATGGAAAGGATCATCATGGACCTCATAAATAAAGATATTGGGGACCTACAGACACTGGATCCTACCCAGTTCGGCTTTGTTAAGGGTAGATCCTGCCTCTTAAACCTGGTTGATTTTTTTGAAACAGTCACCAAGGCCATTGACGAGGGAAAGGTGGTCCACACAGCCTACCTGGACCTCGCAAAAGCCTTCGATACAATACCCCACTCGGGCATTATAGATAAGCTCATCAGCTTAAATATAAACCCCTATGTAACTAGATGGATTGAAAACTGGCTCAAGGACAGAACCCATATGGTTAGAATTGCTGGAGCCATGTCAGACTCCAAACCAGTTACAAGTGGTGTCCCACAAGACTCAGTCCTGAGACCTCTCTTGTTCTGTATATATTTCTCAGAGGTACAGGCCAACACGGAAGGACTGTGGCTGACCAAGTTCTCAGATGACTGCAAACTGGGTGCCATAATCGACTCTCCAGCCGGCACAAGCATCCTCCAAAAGGGCCTCATAGAAACAGACAACTGGTGCCAGAGCCATGGCCTCAAGCTAAATGCCAAAAAGTGTATAGTCATCCTCTTTGGCAAAAACAAAGTGCCCACAAATTACCACATAGGTGGTAATCCATTAAGTACAGAAGAAGTAATTAGGGACCTGGGGACCCAAGTTGATAGCAATCTCTCATTTGACAACCACGTGGCCAAAGTGGTTAGAAAAACATTTTATATAGCCCACCTAATCATGAAGGGATTCACATCTAGATCAGGGAGGTCATCGTGCCTCTTTACTCATCCCTCATCAGGCCCATAATTGAGTACAATGCCCTTTTAGGATGTACCTTACCAGACACCTGCAGCAACTGGAAAGACCCCAAAAGTACCTCACCAAGAGGATCAAAGGGCTCAAACAGATGCCATATGCTGCCCGGTTAAAGAAACTCCAGCTCTACTCAGTGGCATACCGCCTGTTCAGAGGCGATCTGTGCCTGACGTATAAAGCCATGTCCAACCCGGAATTAATGGACATGCTGCACCTCAGAAAATCCAAATCCCATCGAGCTACGCGCTCAAGAGACTTGAACCTCAGCACTGAAATAAATATAACATGCTGGAGGGACAGATTCATAACCCAGAGGATCCCTTCACTCAGGAATAAAATCCCAGTTCAGGTTAGGCAGAGTCCCTCATTGACTCTCTTCAAGAGAAATCTTGATGAGTGGATGGGAGATCGTAGGTTTACCCCGGATATCACTTCTGTGTCACTGTTAGACAGAGGCACGGTATACTAACCTCGAAAAAGGGCATAGCAAAATAAATTTAAAATGGGTGGCGAAAGCCAAACACATTCTGGCTAGGCTTATAAATGCCCTAGGGCAGATAGCCTAGTATGAACCTATGAACCTATGAACCTATGAGAATGACAGCAGCCCCTATTATTTTGTTAGTTTTGTCTGGTAAAATTTCCCTGTCTGTGTACACCGGTGGTGTAGAGTTTGTAGGAAAAACCAGAGTGAAACGTGTTTGCATAGTTTATAGTAGTGTGCTGGGCTGGGCTGCTGCCTGTGTAATTGGCTGATTCTGATACATTTCACCTGCCAGCTATGCTAGCTCTCCTTGATTGCCTTCCTACTCCTGTTCTCCCTCCCCATTGCCTTCCCGTTTAAGTCCAGAGGCTCACTGTGCATACCCAGTGCTCAGATGTGAACAGAGCTGATATTTCCTGTTTTTTTTTTTTGTTTGTTTTTCTGTTTAAAACCCAGTGTGCCTGTTTAGGTAATGTAAATACTGCTAGGCAGCTTCAGACACACTCTCTTCCTTAGCTCTGCTTAGCTAAGGTGAAACATGGGACACAGAGCTCCAATAAGCTTACAGCATGCATGACACTCCCCCTTATGAGGTCATCTACGTCTTGGGCTTGTACCATGGTGTTGCTGCACTTACAAGGTTGGGTGCTAGCTAACACTGAGGGGAAATCTGTGATTCAGTATCAGTCCCCTCATTTGCATAAAACTGACTGCTAATGCACGGTTACAAGACTGACACTCAGCCTTCCCCCTTAGCAACCACTATTCAATGGTATTGTTGTCTTCTGCATGCCATTGACTATTATGGCATAATGCTGATTTTGGTTTAAAATCTTATTTCCTACTTTTTTTTATTTTCGGGCTGATCCCATTTGCGCACCGCTGCACTATGCTTAAACGGCCGAAATTGGCCAAAAAAAAAGAAAAGTTATTTTTTATAATTTTGCAACTATTTACCATGCCAACGGCCATCTATTTGGCCATTGGCATGCCTACTACATTGAATATATGCTTTCTTTGGAGCTGTCATGCCTCCATTTCATAATTTGCAGAAATGTATTAGTTTAGTAGCCAATACATTTTTGCAGGTTACACTAATACTGCACAGACGCCTGCCTGCTTCCTGGATCATTAATTCACCTCATCTGCATGTTTTTTGCCTGCAAATGGGGTAATTAGCATACAGGAGCTGTGTCCATGCAGGACTAGTGTAGCGGCACTCATGCACATCTCGGGAGCTCATTCCTGGATTGCTCGTCGGCCATATTGCGTGCAGCAGCTCTTGCAATATTCCTGCACACCATGCAGAGCTTGCTGAATCCCTGGGTTTGTCTTATTTCCCACCAGATATCTCTTTTATGCTCCTTGTTTGTCAGTTTATAACTGTTTTTGCATAGTTGGCTTTTTAGTGAAAGAAAGAGGCAAAAAAGATTTGTATTGAGGTTAATGAAACATCTTAGATACTCCCTAAATCAGCATTTCTCTTTCATCAAATTGATTGAGAACCTGGGTAGAATAAGAGCCAAACAGTACTTCCTTATCAAAAGCAAAATCTAACATTTTATTTATTTGTTTATTTATTTATCTTATTTATTTTACATCTGTTTACTGGGAAAGTCCAACTGGACAGATGTCCTTTTTCAGCAGAGGCCTGAGGTGAAAAGCTCCAGTTATAAGAAATACCAACATTGCAGAAGGTGACAAAACACATGGGAAATTACAGAAGCATTTCCAGGCAGCAATTACATAACGATGGACTATATAACTCTTTAGTAGTAGACATTTCATACTTACTTCATTAGCAAACTTTTGGATATATACTCAAGTATTTCTTCTCACCACTAGCACTAGAAGTGGCCCTAGACACAGTATCTGCACCATCATAGGCACTATTCAAAGCATGTTTGGACACCCAGAACAAGAAATAAACAGCTTGATTTAAAAAATAACTATTCTAAAGGAAGTGATGTAGACGTTCCCTCAGAATATCCATGTAACAAAGCATAAACCTCCTCATATATGCCTGATAATTGAGAATTGTGAAAGCCAAAGTAGAAGGAAGTAACATTGCTACCTAGGTGGCTCAATACCTTACCTTGCTAGTCACAAGGTGAAGGGTTACTGTTCAGTAATAGCCTATACCCAAAAGGCAGTGTACTGGATATAACTGTTAGGTCTGTTCTAAGGTGAGAAAAAAAGAATGCATCAGTTTGATGTATTTTATAGATTATAATGCTTATTTTTTAGGGGATGATGGATGGGTATTAGGATGAATGCAAACAGCTATCATTACATCCCCTAGGGCTGGCAGTATCAGAGGGATGGTTGGGGAATGGGGAATATCCTTTTTTAGAAGTCTACAAATCCCTATGCAAGTATGGTATGGTGCTAGGCTCAAAAAATAAATTTCCCAAATGAAAGCAGCCAGCACTCCATATAGCCACTAGTGAAAAATTGTTTAATAGGACAAAAATCCATGAATAGAAAGCACAAAATTAACTTCAAATATCATTAAGGGTGAGAACAGCATAACGGTTTCAGCTTATAGCCTTCCTCAATGATAACTTAATTGTGCCTACTAAATGACTGCATTTATACAAGAGCAGATCAAATCTCATTGGTTTATTATAACAACTCATTTAAACCAGGTGTAAACAAGGCTCCTAATTTAACTATCCACATATGTTCCTTAAAATTTAAAAGTGTATGTAAACCCTCATGTGGTCTTGTGTTCTTATAAATTCTGTCTATAATGGTAAATATGTATCTAGCCATAGGGTGTTTAATACTGTGTTTGTATAAGGCATTACTACTTCTTTTACACTTAATATCTTTAAGAGCTCCCATTGTCGATAAATAATACTTTTCAAAATACCTGTATTGTAACCAAAGTCCATAATAAATCTAATAGGTGTATTCTATATATGGAGTTTGTCCCGATATTTTAGGGCCTGTTGTCTATCAATACATTGCACAGAAATTTTTATAAAGAGATTGTTATAAAGAACCAATGAGATTTGATCTGCTCTTGTATAAATGCAGTCATTTAGTAGGCACAATTAAGTTAGCACTGATGAAGGTTATAAGCTAAAACCAGTATGCTGTTTTCACCCTTAGTGGTGTTTGAAGTTTATTTTGTGCTTTTTGTTCATGGAACTTTGTCCTATTAAACAATTTTTCACTAATGGCTACATGGAGTGCTGGCTGCTTTCATTTGGGAATTGACTTTTTTGAGCCTTGCACCATATCGTACTTACATAGGGTTTTGTACACTACCGCCTTTCTTATTTTCCCTGTGTTGTAGGTTTTGTTGGATGGTACATAGCAAACTGAGCATTTTTACTCTGTTTTGTGAACTAGACATTGCTTCATTCAGGATATATCTCTTCTTTAATTTATTGACCTGGTGTGTCATTTCACAAATGATTTATGGAAAAGAAACAGGCCTGTGGATGGGCAATGCTGGTGGTTTCTGATTTCAAATTACTTTGCCTTTATAGTAGATTCCAGCTACATGTAATGGAGGGACAAAAAAACGAATGCTGCTGTCTGTTTATTTGAACAATTGAATGGTTCCTGAATTTTTTATCTTAAGTTTGATGAGGGACTTGGTGTGTGTACAAATGTTGCCATTTTGGGATTATAACCCTATTATTGGGTTCGTTTTTGGAATGCAAGGGTGAGGAAGTGAATGCTGTCATCTGGTGATTCGAATAATGGAATAGTTCCTGGGCTTTTTTATGACTAGGGACTTTGTGTGCATATAACTATTATCATTCTGTGTATAAAATTTGCGTCTATATCACATTATCGAAAGTTTATTTAATCGAATCAATAAAGGTCGAACTTTATTGATCGATTAAGTAAAACATCGAATAACGTAAAAAAAAAACAAATTAAAAAAAATAAATAAATGGCATAGGCAGGGGGGCAAGCCCTCACACCCCCCTACTTAAATATATCAACTCTGAGACCGCACTACATTGAGGTAAATGGAAATCTCCCCTTACAGAGATTTCCGTTTACTTGCACAATGTTCTTCACTTTTGATATTGTCATGCCAACAATATCAGACTCGATATTGTCAGCTTACGACAACATGAAGTAGACCCTAAGATTTAACTATTTGGGGCTGTTTTTTGAAACGGAGAGACAAGGAAGCGAATGCTGCTGTCTTTTTATTTTTACAACAAGGAGTTATGGAATCAGTTACTTTAAGGGCCCGGTTCTGTACATATTTATTCTTTACTTACAACTTCAGGTAACTATTGACTTTTATTTTTGGCAGAGAAGTGAAGGCTATTGTTTGCTTAATGGGAACCAGCATTGCTTGAACTATAATATCTTGACCCATGCTGAGACTTTTTGTTATCTAAATATGTGTGCTTGTTTTCTGAATAAAACAATGATTGAGATGGTTGTCTCTTGAGGGAGACATTTTGTATAGGATATGAGTATGATTTATAGATTTTTTTGGGTAATGGTTGTGTTTGTATTTTTTGTTAACAACTATTTCCGTTTTGTGAGAAATATCTGGATGTTGAAGTTGTTGTAATAATTGGAAATGAAAGGACATTTCAAAAGCTTTTTTTATGAAACCCTTGATTAGGAATGGGAGTTCTGAATAATGGACACTTTGCAAACAGGATTTATTGTGTAATAATTGTGTTTGGGCCAATTGGTGGGCTCTGGGGGCTGCAATTTTTTGTTTAATCTACTGCAGCACCCGAGTCTTAAATTAAGCAGCCAATTTTTGTATTTTGGCCTAGCCTGATATATTTAATGGGTGTTTTTTGTTAACAATCCCTCTTCCTTTATGGGCTACAACATTTTTTCCAGGGATATATAGTATAGTCTCTGGTGAAGTTTTCTCCCTTTATTACCTAACATGTATAACTATACTTTAAGGGAGATTTTTTTAAGAAAACTAAGTTTTTTGTGTAAGAAAGGAGGATTGTTCAATACTTCACATGTTGCATTATAGCGCCTAGGTAAAAATTGAAATACCAATATTATTTATTGATATACAACATATGTCCTACCCACTCCCTTATTTTTATGGCAAAATAGATAGAAATATGTATTTTATGTTACCCTTTATAAAAATACAGTGGTTCAGTGGTTTGGGGTTTAGGTGAGGGCTATTGCATTGATAGCTTGGGAAAATGTAGTAGTTCTTTTATAATTTTTCTTTTTGTTTTTGTTGCACTCCAGACCTTTTAATATATCTTACACAAATCATCTGGGGTCTCTCTGCTGGCAGGGATGACTTGCAATTATTTGATTCATGTATCCAGACTAACAACAAGGGGGATACTGAGTCTTTGGAGTTTAGTTCCTGTAAGGATACTTTTGGGACTTTGCTCAATGAGATGAAGGAAAGTAGAACACATATTTGGCATCATAGGCTATTTAAGGCCTATTTAAACAAAAATGTTTGTCCACAAGGTCTTAGAGTAAGAATACAACCCTTTGTGAAGGGTGGGGACCAGATCTTATTGGTCCAATGGGAAGAGGCACAGCAATCAGCCTCCATGTCTTTTGTAACGGTCTTGATTAACTTTTATCTTTCTCAAAATATTAATGACCTGTGTGATAAGGTACAAGGCTTCAAGGATAGGCCTATTTATGAGAAACATGTTTCCCTATTTTCTGTTAGTTTGATACATTTAGAAAAAGATCTTAAGGCAAGGATGATCAAGAAATATCAGCAGGATATTCTGGACTATTCTTGGGGAAACCCCTCTCTGGCCAAAAAACAGTACAGTTCAGTGAAAAAAGAGGTTCCATTGAGGTCACTTTTAAGAGGAAAAGGAAATGCTCAATTTTAAAAAAAATCAAATGGTTCCTCAGATACGTCAGCTGACAAATTTTCTTCTACAATGGACAATAAGGAATTTACTCCCAGTAACTTGCCACCCAAAAAGAGAGGGAGCTTAATGTTCCCTTTAGGAGAACTAGGAGGGGAGGGAGGAAACACAGAAGGCACAGAAGCAAGTTTGGAAACTATGTTGGCTCTGTTGACATGGAAATAAATACTCATCCTAATGTTCATATTTCTTCCTTAGAGTTGACATCTGTGGAATGTACTCTACTGAATAAAAGTATGGGATTTGTTCCCAATTTCTTTGTGCCTGAATATTCTTTTGCACAAGATGTTGTCAATTTTTGTAGAAATCTCAATTTGAAACTCTATTTTGATCAGGTTGTGGATCAACAGGATGAAGATATTAACAGTTTTCGTTTTAGGACTTCTTCCTTTATACCCCCCATGAATAAACATGTTGTAATGTTTCAGAATTTAGTTTTGAAGGATTTACATTTCCATAAATAGGTTTTCAATCATGGGGGTTTGGATAATATAATGAGGGATGAATGTTAAGGTCTGTGTATACTAAAAAACAATCATAATATTTTTATCAATCAGGCAGATAAGGGGGGTACAGTAGTCATTTGGGATTGGGCTAGGTATCATAATGAAGCTGTTAATCAGTTGTCTGACCATCAACATTACCAGTTGATGGTTTTGGATCCAACTTCAGTCTTCAAACAGGAGACTGATAGTTTTTTGGCTTTGGCCTTTGAGGAAGGGATCATTTCTAGACAAGTCAAGTATGGGTCTATAATAGAACCGCAAAAACCTGTTTAAGCGAATATGTAAATGTTGACACATATTGTGTGAACCGCGAGTACACCAAACACCCTAAACTGCAAAATTAAAAATCTTGAATCGGCATAGTTGGCCCTTCTGCGGTATAGCTCTGTAAGGTACGTGTGCGATAGTTATGGACCTTAGGGTTAGGGTGCGGGTTAAGGTAAGTGCATAGATAGTAATGTATGTAAGGTTTAGTGTAGGGTTAGAAGTAGGGTTTTGTTAAGTGTATGTGTGTGGATTATTTATTTTGTTTGGGTATAGCTCATTAAGGTAAGTGTGCAATAGTTACGGACCTTAGGGTTAGGGTGCGGGTTAAGGTAAGTGCATAGATAGTAATGTATATAAGATTTAGTGTAGGGTTAGAAGTAGGGTTTCGGTTAGTCTATGTATGTGGTTTATTTATTTTGTTTGGGTGTGTAGTATGTAGCAAGTAGTGGGGATGGCCAACTATGCTGGTTCAAGATTTTGAATTTCGCAGTTTAGGGTGTTCAGTGTATTCGCGGTTCACGCAATATGTGTCGACGTTTATGTATTCGCTTAAATGGGCTTTTGAGGTTATAATATAGACCCATCAAGTATCATTTAACAGTGGTAAACCCCACAAGACAAAACTTCTATATGTTACCAAAGATCCACAAAAACTATAGTATACCTTCTGGTAGACCTATAGTGTCGGGGAGGGGCTCTTTGATGGAACCCCTCTCGGCTTTTTTGACTAAATATCTGAAACCCTTATTGGAACATGTAAGGGCTCATATACAGGATACCACTCAATTCCTTAATATCATTGCAGAGATGCAGATTGAGTAAGGTTGGCTACTTTGCACCCTGGATGTTAGTGCATTGTACACTAACATCCAACATTGGGCAGGTTTGGCTGCCTTAGAGTTTTGGCTTACACAGACCTCTTTATATGATCCTGGGTTTAACACCTTCTTATTGTGTCTCACAGAGCATGTGTTGAACAAAAATGTTTTCTATGTTGACAATTCTTGTCATTTACAGTTAAAAGGGACAGCAATGGGAGCGTATTTCACTCCCATCTATGCTGACCTTTTCATGGGATATCCAGAACATCATTTGATATATGATGTTAGTCATAACATTTATTTAGAAGCCATTGACCTCTGGCATCGCTATTTGGATGATTGTTGGCTTATTTGGCATTTGGATAAAATGTATTTACAAGAATTTGTGGAGTACTTAAATGAAAATAAGTGGGGGATTAGGTTTATGGTGAATTACCATCCTCAGACCATCACTTTTTGGATGTGCAGGTCATTGTGTTGGACGATGGCACATTAAGTAGCACAGTATATAGAAGATACCCACAGTTCAATAATTTGATTCATGCAACCAGATGCCATCCACAACATTTAATAAACAATATTCCTAAATCCCAATTTTTAAGACTTAAGAGAATTTGTTCTGGGGTGGCTGATTATGATACACTTGCTAAGGATATGACACATAGGTTTCAAAATTGAGGTTATTCCAATCAAGTTATACAGAAAGCAGTAACCTCTGTGCAATGTACTGATAGACAACAGGCCCTAAAATATCAGGACAAACCCCATATACAGAATAAGCCTATTAAATTTATTATGGACTTTGGTTACAATACAGGCAGTTTGAAAAGTATTATTTATCGACATTGGGAGATCTTACAAATGGATGATAGGATATTGGGGTTGTTATCAGAGAGGTGCAGGTTTTCTTATAGGAAAGGTAAGAGTCTGAGTGGGTGGTTCAATCACTACAAGAAACGGCATAAATGGGTTAGGTTGGATATACAGAGGAGATTGAATGGTAGTCCCTTAATAGGCAGCCATCCTTGTGGGAACGGTAGCTTTTGCAAGCTTGTCCAGAAACAGAACGATTTTACCTCATCAAATTATTCCCAAGTATTTGATTTATTGTTTTTTGGTAATTGTATTAGTGATTGGGTGATATATCTAGCCACGTGCACCTGTCCAGCCTCTCATGTAGGACAGGCCTCATGCCAAGTCAAACTAAGAATATCAGAACATCTAAGTGATATTAAGTGTAAGAGAAGTAGTAATGCCTTATACAAACACAGTATTAAACACCCTACAGCTAGATACACATTTACCATTATAGATAACATTTATAAGAACACAAGACCAGATGAAAGTTTACATCCACTTTTAAATTTTAAGGAACATATGTGGATAGTTAAATTAGGAGCCTTGTTTACACCTGGTTTAAATGAGTTGTTATAAAGAACCAATGAGATTTGATCTGCTCTTGTATAAATGCAGTCATTTAGTAGGCACAACTAAGTTAGCACTGATGAAGGCTATAAGCTGAAACCAGTATGCTGTTTTCACCCTTAGTGGTGTTTGAAGTTTATTTTGTGTTTTTTGTTCATGGAACTTTGTCTTAGAAATTATTTTTCACTAGTGACCATATGGAGTGCTGGCTGCTTTTGTTTGAATATCCTTTTGTAACATATCATAATATCTCCTCTGTTCAGGGGTAACATTAATTTGTTTCCATAAAAATACCTCATTCATCCTGGCTTTTGACTCTGAAGGAGAAGAAGCCCAATCTCTTTCAAAATCAAAATATTCAGACCCTGTTTCCTCATTAATTTTCTTACAATGAATGTTGACATGTGATGCAATGGCTTCTGCACTCCAAGATTCAGAACCTGTAATGCATGCCTTGCTGTGGTAAGAAAAGTATCTTTCTTAACTGTAATTACCTCTTGAGATAAGCTATGTTTAACCTTTTGCTTTTTTCTTTATATGCGTCCATCAGAAAGAAGATCAACTGGAAGTACAGACATCTAGTTGATCTAATCATCGCTTGCCTCAGTTACCACTGGAAGAATAACCCTAGAGAAGATGGTTCTCCCATGCCCATATTGGACAATATGGAACAACCAAAGAGAATTTGGCTGACCCCTGCTTTGTGGTACTGTAACAGAGGAAACGGGGGAGGTAAATGAGAGGTCTGAGAAATAGCTAGTGGCCAGTACATGTTCACTTACTAGCAGCTGAGACATAGACTGAGCCCATGACAATGGCAAAGGATTCTTGGTAAGTGCTTTTCATTTTTCTTTCTAAGAACAGCAGGAGTTGAACCAACATGAAAGAAGTGAGTAAGTAATCATTCTGTAGTCAAGGAAGAGATCCCAAAAGCAGTAAGCATTGTGGGAGCACTTGGTTGGACGGTAAGTTGTCACCTAGCATACACAAGCAGCACACTTTCGCTGACAGTTTTTGCCCATCCACTTCACAAAGTAAAGCACAAGCATCACTTAGGCTCCCTGATAGCACTCCTTTTTTAAATTTAAATACTCTGACAGAAAAAGAAAATAGGCAGGTGAACATAAGCACTCCACTGTAAAAAGACACCCCTGTCCATCCTAAATTAAATCTTTCAGTCACAAATATAAAAATTTACATAAGCAGAACACATTTTCACAAAATTAGTCCCCAGTTAGCTAAATAACACAGGTAGATAAAAATAGTGGTGCCTGACAGGAAACTTCAGATGTTGTTGTCTTTGGGTTTTTCCCAGTTAGAGGTCGCCACAGCGGAACTCCAGTCCACTAATGAAACTTCAGATACTGATAAAAAAATATACAAAACCACAAGTTCAAACCAGAAAGGTACCAAAAACGACACACAAGAATGGTAAACAGGATCCTAGTTTATTCATAAACTTTAGCTCCTCGACTTTAACAGTCTTCAAGAAGTATATGCACAAGTACTAAAACACTCCCCTTAAATACTATTTACAATCAATTAATAAATCAATTAAAAAAACAGTTAAATCAAATACTTCCAATTAGTTTCACAATTAAGACCATATGGAACCAGAATATTATATTTAAGAATAAATAAAGATTCTTTAAACAGCAGTTTATCTTTTAACGTAGTTTCATCACCTAACATTATAAGAATTTTTTCTAAAATAGTAGCTTGTAGTAATTTATAGTCATTATTGTGACATTCTTTAAAATGGACAGCAACAGAACTTTCAGCTTTACATTTTTAATATCTCTAACATGTTCCTGCACTCGACACTTGAACATTCTTTTACTTTCACCCGTATAAACTAGATTACAAGGACAATGTAAAGCATATACAATCCCCTTCAGTAATACATGAAAAATTCCCCAAAACAGTGAAATTCTTTCCTAAAATTTTATCAAAAGTTTGAACCACTAAATCACAGACATTACACTTTCCACAGGATAATGTTCCCCTGCCTCATGGATTTTCTATTAAACTTTCATCAGGGGCAATTAAATAACATTTTATCAATTTGTCAGCTAAACTGGCCCCTCTTTTTTAAGAAAAAATAGGATGATAATTCAATAACTTTTTAAACTTTTTATCCCTTAACAAAAATACCTGGTTTCTTAAACCACCTTTAGTCATAAATACAAATAAATAAAATTTTCTTTAAAGAGCAATAACTTCTGCATGGTGGGGGTCAACAATGGGGACACGTACAAGAATTGAACCTCTTAGTCAATTTCTGTTCCTGTGAAGCCCTAGAACGCTTCTCTTCAAAGTGGCAAAAGAGAGTGAATAAATTGTCACACTGACTGCTGATTTCCTTCTTGGAGCCTAGCCAATCAGCAGTCAGAGTGAATACGTGGGGGGGGGGGCTTTGGGAAGCTTTCTGATTGCTGTTTCCTGGGTCAGGAAACAGTCTCTATAGCTTAAAGGCTCCCGAACCAGTGAGAATGATGAATATCTCATATGAGCTTGCAGTACAAAAGCTTAGGAAAAAAAACTCTAGTTTATGAACTGGAGCAAATGCACATTTAAGACCTATGTATGTGAAAGTAATAACAAAGAAAACAAAGTTTTTTGGGGGATGTGGTCATCCCTCTATCCTAAGAGCCTCCTGACTTTATTACTCTCACTCTATGGTTACTACTTTTCAGACAAAGAGTCTTCACTAGAAGGCAATGCAAAACATGGAGGCTGCAAAACTGGGCCATCTCCTAAACAAACACATGCCAGTTGCAGGATCTTGCTTGTATATGACTCCAGGAGGAGTGACATGAACAACTGATAACCCAGGCTATTATGCTCAAGCAACAGAGATAACAACTTGAGTAATCTGATCAACTGACTACAAGCTTTTTATTTGAGTTTATGCTTCAGTAAATTTTCATGCTTGGCTGCATCACTACTCAAGTATATATTTATTAGTTAGAACTCATACAAGCATTCCTTATTTGAGGCAGATCGTCTAAACCACATCACACAGTTATTGGCTGCTACTAATGCAAAGCATCCCACAGAAATGTTGCTTCATCCTCTTTGAACAAATAATGCATTTCCTCTGCTCTGATATGCATTTTTGCTTTAAACTGTATTTACCCATTTGTTTGATAACTGTGCAAATGTTTTGCTATAGGATCTTGTTTCAAGGCTAGATGACACATACTGTGTAATGTATTAAATTTCTACTAGGGTTTCACTATGGTGAATCAAGTATCATTTAATTAACACATGATAAATCTAAAATGAAACACCTGAATACCCTGGAGGGAATACAGAACATCTTATTTATTTTTGCAGACAAACTCTTGTACCCCTGCACCTAAGACATAATTATTTTTGGCATAGGGTGAGCCTCTGCACGCATGATGCAGGGACAGTCCCCTGCACCCTAACTCTAAATATACCTACTCAGAATTCAGACAAAATCAGAGAAGAGAGGGAGAAGGAAGAACGTACAAGTCATCTTCTCCTTCATCTCTGACTCCACAATAGAGTACAATGTCAATGTATACAGTACGGTCAATGTGGAACTTACGTACACCCGATCTGGTGGAACATGAGCTTCAGGAAATCTGTGATCTTGTTTTGACCTTCTAGCACTGAATGGTGTAGGCTGTGATTCCACACATGCTTTCTAGTTAATGCAAATGAGTGACACAACAGAAGGACATACAACTGTTACAGCAATTTTATTTATAAAGTTACTACAGTAATGTGCTTAGTTACACATTATTTATTTATTTATTGCATTTGTTTACCGGGAAAGTCCACTGGGCCTAAAAGAGCCCATTTTTGGTGGAGGCCCTGGGAGAAAAGCTCCAACAAGAACATAGATGCAGAAAAAAAATTAAACATTAATTGATACAGAAGTAGAAACAATGTTACACATAGTGGTTACAGTAATATATACAGAATATATACATAAGTCAGGAATTTATTTGGTTTGGTCACAGTAACATATACAGAATATATACATAAAAGCAGGAATATAGTTGGTTGCCAGATGAATTCAGAGTGGTAAAAATGGAGATAAATTAATCAGCATTATTGTACCAGTATCAACACGTGATGAAAGAAAAAAATAATAAATCTGGAGAAAGTATCATCAGTCACTAGTAGTAAAAAGCATATGAGTTTAGTTATCATATAAGGAGAAGGAAGAGGTTAGGTTACAGAGCAGGTACATAGCCAGGAAGAGTTCAGAAATTACAACCAAACCAACAGAAACATGTTTTTTTTACACAAAGCTCTTTAAATGTGGTTGAGTTAAACTAATAATCTGTTGACAAAATTTAAACTGCCACATGTGAATTTTGGTAAAAGAACAAACTTTTCCTTTTTAATTTCTGTAAATGCTATGAGAGTATCTAGGTGTTCCAGTATGAGAAATGTTGCTCACAAGTATTGTATTTGAAAGCAGTAGGTTACCTTAACAGATATCAATAGTAAAGAATGTGAAAAGTACAACAAGTTGAATAACAGAGTGCAATCTAAGACATAAAGGATTATTTGATTACCAAATGTAACCACTTTATTATGATTTTGAAAAGTAGATTCCAAAAGATCTGCCTTGAGACCAAAGCTTGAGAGTTAAATTTCTTGGAATCCATTTTGAGAACATATTACAATTTAAAGTTATGACTGGTTATCCATTCGTAATACTTTGAAAGAGTTTGGGGAGTTCAGATGTTTCAAAGTATAACCAGTTAAAAAAAGTGTAGGAGCATGAATTAACAGCTTTAAAAGCAACCTGAAATGAAGTACATTTCTAATTAAACAACGCCTTATCAAGTTGTCACAATCATTACTTTGCCACACCATCATTTTTTGTTTTTGTTTGTTTAGAGGTATGACAACTTGCCTTTAGTTTAGTTACATGAACCCTGCTGCTCTGACACCCCTTTATCTCTGTTTCATCCTTCCTTATCTCATCATGTCATCCCCTGCTTCCTGAACTAAATGTTGTAGCATATTCTTGCATCTGTAAATATGTGTGTGTGCGTGTGTGTGTGTGTGTGTGTGTGTGTGTGTGTGTGTGTGTGTGTGTGTGTGTGCGCCTATAATATATATATATATATATATATATATATATATATATATATATATATATATACACACATATACATTTTTTAGCATATCCTTGTGTCTGTAAATGTTTTGTACATTTATTATGAGTTCCTATTCACCTGGGCTGTGCCTGTAAATGGTCTGTTGAGATGGGTGCACTACCCTGGTAAACAAATATAAATAAACAATAAGACTTTTACAGTTTTCAAAGGTGTCAGTAGATTTCTGGTGTTGTAAGAACCACAGTAACTATTTAGTTACAGCTCGGTTCTTATGTATGAACTTCCCTTTAAGGGATTTATTTCAGTTTTTGAGTGTAGTCAGTATGCTCCTTTATTCATTAAATGCTGTTGAGTGTAGTCCAGCTCTAGTAGCAGTCCTAGACATAATTGCCATCTTCAGGGCTTTCTTCCATATCACACACACAGACCACATAAACATCTATGTCTATGGACAATTTAGTGTCACCAATCCAGGATAGTTACCCCAACTGAGAACCAGGCTGGAGAAAGGCTTGCAGAGGGGCAACAATTCCACTCACTCTGGCACTGTACTACACACTCTGTTTATTAATTATTGTTAATGCCACTTGTAGATTGAGGTGTTGTATTTACTAGTCATATTTGCAGTGAAAAGTGATTAAATAGCACAAAGTTAATACCTTTCCATGCATCACTGCAGCAGAGACACCAGTAAGGATTCTTAAACTGTTGACCAAAGCTTTTTTATATGAAATTTTAAGTAAGCGACAACATTTCAGATTTCATTGGGAAGGCAGTTCCATGTTACTGAGGTGATTTTAATGAAGGTCCTTTCTGGGATGGCTGTGTTGAAAGGGTATCTTATAAGTGATAAAGCACCTTGGGAACAGGAGCAGTACTGCATAAAGAGAAAATTAATGGTTAAGGAACTGAGCTACCATGCAGAATGTGAAGTAACTTGCAGCTAGGGTACTTCTTGAAGGAAAATGCAGTGATATTCATTGGTAAGTAGTACTGATGTAAACTGGCAACTTTTGCTTGCATTAGTTCATAAGAGATAGTTATTTTATTCAGTTACAAGGTTAATCAGGGGTAAGGCATGGTCAGTATTAGGGATGAGAGAGTCAGTTCCATAACCTCACTAGCTTTGAGACAGAGAGAGAGAGAGAGAGAGAGTGAGAGAAGAGAGAGTGAGAGAGAGAGAGAGAGAGAGAGAGAGAATGCTGATTGGTTTACAGCAGAGCTATCTGACTGAAAATCTTTCACTGCTGAATTCTGCATGACACATACATGACAAAGCTGAGTTTAGTTGAGACCCTAAGTACTTACAAAGGTGATATTTTTCAATTATATTATTCAAAAGTGTTCTAATTTAATTGCATGGTTGGTTTTAAGCATATGGGCTATGCCAAAAAGCATAGTTCTTTAAACATTCAGTTTAATTTCTCCTAGAACTTTGGGATTCTAAAACCATGACAGGAATAAACCAGATTCCTAAGTCATGGTATGATTAAAGTTGATGAAATGAGTATAATTTTAATCTTTGATGTAAGCCAAAAGTGCTCTTTGCAGCCAGTGCAATGTGCCTAGAAATTACTCCTTTAATACAGATGGAGTTACATACCCTATTGTTACTTAGCTATTTAAATAAACCAACTGCTGCCACCCAAGCTGAGGTAAAATAGTTGAAATAGTTAAAATTACTTCCTTTATTGACAAAATAAAATGTAATCCTACTGCTGCTGTCTGGATAAGTGCTTTCGGTTGTTGAACCTTTATCAAATCCTAAAGAAAAAAGCAACTTCCTTTCATTTAAAAAGAGCTTCCTGCAGCTCATTCATTCAATCAACCAATAAAATTTTGGTGTATGGACACACCTCTCATTCAGGATGCATGTTCTATTTGCTTAGTGTTAGCTGAAAGCTTGGAGCTTTAAAGTGAAACAACACAGAATTAATGCATGTGCATTATTTCTTTAGAGTCCTTCCTTTCAAGATGGGTTTGAGTGGTACAATTTCATTTAATCTAGGTTTCTGGTCCGTTCTAAGGTTCATAATCCATTTTGTTTCCCCAGTTTCGGTATAGTTGGCCAGATCCCCTCCTTGTATTGTTTCTACTAGCCCGCTTACGACCATAAATTTAAAAGTGTGGTCTCCATTGATTTTAATATGACCATATAGAGCATTCGTATTTACTTGATTCCTGATGTTCTAACAGTATCTCAGGATACGCTCCTTGAACATTTTATTCTTTTTCTCCACATAAAAGGCTGGGCAGCCTTGGCACTGAGCAATATAAATCACATTTTTGCTCCTGCAATTCGCAAACCCTTTAAACCTGTATTCCTTCTTAGATGTTGGATGTATAAATAAATTATCTGTTTTGATATGTTGACATGCTTTACAAAATCCACATTTATAGATGCCTACTTTATTTGTAGGTGTATGTTGTATGTCCAAGTTTCAATGAGTCCCATGACATAAGAACCTTTTCAAATTGTTCCTATTCTTAAAGGAAAAACTGGGTGTCTCCCCTACAATGCTCCTAAGGTTCTCATCTGAAGTCAAAACAGACCAGTTCTTTTTTATGGCCTCTAGTATGAATGCATTGTCACTGCTATATGTAAGACAAAAATCACATCTTGTTTTCCTTCTTATTCGTCTCATCTTCTTCCTTACTCAACCAATGGGAAAAGTATGGTCTTCCTTTGCCAATTCGTAAATCTGATGTTCTATTCATGCTTTTTATGACTTCATCTTTATTATATCCTCTTTACATAAAGTTATCAATAAGTCTGTCCTTTTCTTTTTCAAAAACTTCATCTTTAGTGCACAGTTTTGATATATGTTTCACTTGATTCTCAGCTATATTTTTGAAAATATGTCTTGGGTGCATACTGATTCTATGGAGCATGTGATTACACCATGTTGTCGTCCTGTGTATAAACATATCTATCCCATATACATGATCCAATGTCAGTCAGATGTCAAAGAAGCTGATGGTAGTATCAGAAAAATTCAATTCAAATCTTAAGAAGGATGTGGTGCTACCCAGGAAAGACTCAAAACTTCTGAGAGAGTGTTCATCGCCTTCCCATAAAATAAAGATGTCATCAACAAAATGTTTATATACAACTATGGTGTTATTCCAGCTATTGAGGGTATCCAAGCACAATTCTTCCTCCCATTGTGCCAACACTATGTTGGCATAACTGTTGGCACATGGGGTTCCCATGGCCACTCCAGATTTCTGCCAATAATATTCATTCCCATACATGAAGATATTGTTAGACAGTATTTCATCTAGAAGACTACATATCAAGTTTATATTATCGTTGGTCTTATATTTAAGTCCAAATTGTCTAACTTCTTCTATTCCATATTCGTTTGGTATTGATGTAAACAGGCTATTCACATCCAGAGTTGCCATTATGATACCTTTGTAGGTTTTCCTCATTGTTGTGCTATCATAAAGACATTTTAAAAAACCTTCAGAGTCTTTCACAACTGTTCTTTGTATGTGGTAGTAGTTTCTTCAAATCTTCTTACACATATATAGAAATGGGTTCAGTCACCCATCCTTCTCCATTGACAACTGGTCTTAAAGGGGGATCCATCAAATTCTTGTGGACCTTAGGTAATCCACTGATGTTAGGTATCTTTGGATGCTGTGTGTAAAAATAATCATGCAATTCTTTTGTGATAGTTCTATCCATTAGCTTTTCATACATGCCATCATTCACATTCACTATTATTTTATTGACATCCTTCTTTGATATTCTTTGATATATTGCTATATCACTTAGCATTTCCTTTATCTTGTTATCACATCTTAGTGAATCCATCACAATTACAGCTCCTCCTTTGTCTGCTGCTTTCATCGCTATGTCCCTCCTTCTTTGAAGTTCATTCAGTGCTAGCCTTTCATGATAACTTAGATTATAGAAATGTTGTCCTTTTTCTTACAATCTATATTGTTCTACCTCTTTTTCACAAAGCTGCATGAAGACATCTATAGTGGGATGGCTTAGTGGAACAAAGGTGCTGGGTCTTTTAAGTATGATTTATTTTCATGTTCTTGTGTGTCAGTATTGCCAAAAATGTTCCTTAATGTCAGATTCCTTCCAAAACACCTTATGTCTGTCATGAATTCATTCAAGGGTGATCATAAGGAGGGTGTAAGACTTAACTCTCTCCTTAAGATGTCCATTTCATTCCTACTCAGTTCATGTCCAGATATATTCAATACCAGCAAATCTACAGTTTCCACCTTTATACTTTTCTCTTTTTCCTCTCTGCTTATTGAGCGTGACTGTCATGCATTCTTCCCTTGTAGTAAAAAAGGGAGTGAATGCTGTAAAAGTAAATGCACTGCTCCTTTCTTAGGCCTAGTTCCATTACTTTGTTCTGATGGATTAGATACTGTAGATTCAGTAACATTATTAATAGATGCCTCATCTCTTAGATGCATGTGTGTTTCAGGATCTGGAGCTTCTGTGATCCCTTCATCTAACTCCTGAATACATTCATTCCTTCTGGCTAACTGTTTCTTATTACTGTTCATGATTCTGTTGTCATACTCTTCAGCCTCCACTATTACTCCAGTTGTTTGTCTTATTTCATTGATCGGTTCAGAAGGTTGTTCCCTTGCTGTAGATGCCTGTTTTTGTCTATTTGTTGCTGAGAATAAGCCTTTCTGTTCCCTTGGCCATTCAAACAGTTGACCCTTCCTGAGGTCATTAAAGTCTCTTGCTAATTTGGCACTTTTAACATTTTTCAATTTGATATGATAAACCTCTAGCTTGTCTTGTAGCTCTCCCAATCTCACCAAGTCATTGTCTGAGAGTTCCATTCATTCAAGTTATTTTTGTTTGGTATCTAGCAGCCGAGCTGTTTCATCCTCTTGCGGCTTAAAGAACTCAATTGTCAGTTTCATGTAGTTGAAGCTGGTTTCAATATTTATTTTTTTTCCATTTGGCTAATAAGTCTGGATAGGTGTTGCCATATGTTGGCATACACCTTACTCGCAACCCCTTCGGTATGACCTGATGGTGAAGGCAGGCCTCCATGTGAAAATGCTGCCACTGCAGACGCTTCAGTCTATATGCAGCATTCTCAACATCTTTAAAAATATTTTCAAACTTCTGTGAATCAAGCATATTTTTCAACGTATTAATACTCCCATTCTCTAAATTCAAGTTAAGCAATGAATTGCTTATATTAGTCAAGCAGTTATTCACAATCCTCTTTGTTGGTATCTCCATGGCTCTAGCACTCAGCTTGTTTTAAAAAATAAAAACTTGGCTTGTTTCAAAGTGAAAAAGCTTGGTGTGGAGTGCTCACTGACAAGAAAAACATCAGAAACAAAAAAGAACCACTGAGCTCACCACCAAAGGCAGTACGCATGCACCAAAGGCAGTACGCATGGAAACGAAGTAAATGTAGAAAGAAAACCTGCTGCTGCCACACAACCAAGCTGAGGTAAAATAGTTGAAATAGTTAAAATCAGTTCCTTTATTGATAAAATGATTGAGCTGCAGGAAGATCTTTTTAAATGAAAGGCAGCTGCTTTTTTCTTTAGGATTTGATAAAGGTTCAACAACCAAAAGTGCTTATCCAGACAGCAGCAGCAGGATTATGTTTTATTTTGTCAATAAAGGAACTGATTTTAACTATTTGAACTATTTTACCTCAGCTTGTGTGGCAGCAGCAGGTTTTCCTTCTAAATTTACTTGGTTTCCATGCATACTGTCTTTGGTGGTGGGCTCAGTGATTCTTTTTGTTTCTGTTGTAGCTATTTAACTAGGTTGACAAGTTTGCTGAAGTATTCTTTTTCACTGGGCAGTTCTTTTCCAAGGTTTTAGTAGCAGAATTATACATTTGGAAACTGACTTTATATGATGTTGATAATTAAGTTATCATAGTTCAGAAGTACATATCTGTGTGCATATATTTTACTGTCCTGTCATTAACTGTTACATACCCCAGAGTTTGTAACACTTTGACAAATCAGGATGAAGCAGTACAATCCACATAATACATGTGCACAGGAGGGTAGTTAGACAAAAGCACATCTCATTACCATAATTGACATAAGGGTGATTAACTTAAATGTCAAATTCTTGCCCAAAAGGCATGTACAGAATGGAACTGTAACTGCTCTCATTTGAATATAATTGCAAGGGGGTTATTTTATTTTGCCTGTCACAGATATCACCATAATTTGCCTGTGGATAACTTGCTGATATATACTTTGTTATCTCATCTCATTGCTACTCTGAGATGCTGTTTTTATATTATAAGTTTTGTAGTATATGTACCAAAGCAATATGCCCCCTATTTAATATAAGAAATTAGACTTTGATAGACTGTGTTTTGTTTCTTTTTTTTTTTCTTTTTTTAAAACAAGTTTATTGTTTTTAACATACAAAATAGATATCATAACAATTTTATACAAGTAATTAAAATAGAAATGGTTATAACATTCAATAAAATAACCAAAGTATTTACAAAGACATGCACTACAATCAAATCAATTAATTAAACTAAAATACCATGCTATTGAAGCTAAGATTTTTTTAACAGATTTTGTGAAGTATCCCATATAATATAGTAAGATGTTTTTCTAGTAGTTCTTGATTTTATTGTCATCAATTCCATATGGCACACTACAGTCATAACATTTTTAAATTCATTAAATGAAGGAGGAGTATCTGAAATCCAATTTCTGGTTATTATTTTTCTAGCCACTGCTAGAATAGACCATAACAAGGGAAGCTTAACCTTTTTAACACATTGAGGAACAGGAGTGTTGAATAATATAAGAGATTTAGAAATAATGAAATTATCTGTAAAAAAGAGCCTGCAAAAAATCATTGATTGACTTCCAATATTCTTTCAATTGTATACAATCATAAAACATATGTGCCCAATCAGCATTAATTTCTACATTATATCTTTTACATAGATTGTCTTTATTATTTATTTTATTCATAGTCAAAGGTGTATAAAAGGATCTATGTAAAAATTTCCAAGTAAAAAGTCTCCAAATAATGGAAGAAGTAGTTTTATAGGCATATTCCAATATATATTGTTTATCTTGTTGATTTGGTGATTCACCATTAATGGAAGTGAAATAATTCCAGTAGGTATCTACACTGTAATAAGTTTCTTCTCTGATAATTTTTTGTATGTATGAAAGCTTACCTTTATCAGAAACTTTATGTTGTAAATTTAATATCAAGTAATCAATCAGTGTTGGAATAGAGTCTTTAACTGTTATAGACATTAAATCAATTTTATTAATAAGATGTTGTCTAAAGGTCTGAACTTCTAACCAACAAGTTTCTCTCAGATCAAATTCTTGTTTTAAGAAGTCTAAATTTTTAACTTTACTATCAGATAGCAACTGATACCAGTACTTTAGATCATTTTCTGTGACTAAATGAGTTCTTTCAGAAGTGGATGACAGGGGGCGTGGCCAAGGATGAACACAGGATAGCAGCAGATTTCTTCAGCTCCACCAATTTCATTACACTGACAGGAATTAATTACTTAAAAAATTAATTTTTGAAGTAATTTTCTTTCTAAATATGTTTGTTTTATATAGTTCTTGAACTATATCTAAAAAAGAAAGGAAAATTTAACAATATTCCTGTCAGAAATCACTTTGGAAATTTTCCTGTCAGTTTATCAGTCTGAAATGAGTTCCAGTAAGACAAATTCTTAAGACTCCAGCATCAAGAAAGAACTTCAGTCTCTGATAACTATAATCCAGCAACATACTGCTAAGATGGATAAAATGGATACTAAAATAGATACCTTCATAGAAAAAACTACAAAACAAATAGACTTGTTACATATAGACCTGCAACAACAGAAGATCCAGATGACAGGCATAGAAGAAGCTGTGAATGACATGGAAAATAGAATCCAAGAAGAGGAAATCAACATTGAGTTTCTGCTGAAACAAAATACACATTTACAAACAAAGCTGGATGACCTGGAAAATAGATCTAGGCGCAATAACATTAGGATTTTTGGACTGACAGAAAATATTGAAGGTAACAATATTACTTCTTTTTTAACAACATGGCTCCCTAAAACTTTAGACTTACCAGAAGCATTCTCTTTTGGTATTGAAAGAGCACATAGATCTATTGCTAATACTAACTCTAACAAAAACTATCCTAGATCAGTTATAGTTAGATTTCTATCATCTTTTGATAAAGAGATGGTTCTTAAATCTGCTTAGGCTAAAGCTCCTGTTAAGATTAATGAGACAACTGTGCGTTTTGACAATGACTATTCTTCCTTGGTAATAGCTAAAAGAAAAGTTTTTCTGCCACTAATAAGGGAGCTTAAAAAAGCACAGTTTAAAACATACCTTCTTTTTCCTGCCAAGCTAAAAATCTTCCTTCCTGATGGTCCTAAAATTTTTGATGACTTAGACTCTGCTTTACTGTTTATTAAAAAAAAATAAGATTTGGGATAAAATAGAGGAAATGGAATGGGCTAGTCCTTCATTAAAGAGACTGGCAACTGAAACTTTGTGGAAGACTTCAGAGAAGAAGAAGAGACTAAAAAACAAATGATTTGTTCTATGTTTTTTTTTTTTTTTCTCTCATCATTTTACGTCATTATTAATCTTTTTAAATATAGTTCCTGTATTTCCAGAAAGCCACAAATATTCTGAAAAAGATTTAATCAAAGTTATTCTCTATGTGCAAAGAAATGTTCTGTTTCATAACCAGTCAAAATATCTGAGGAACTAATAACAAGCTATTATTCAATTTGTTTCTCTTTCTGAAAAAGAGAAGTAAGGTCAGTAATTTGATACATTTTTTTTTTTTTTTTCTCCTTTTCTTCTTTTCTTTGTTTAAACAATGACATTCTATTTAGATTATGTAGTGGGTAAAGGGTGGGGGAGGGCAATGAGAGAAGAGTAATGAAAATATGATTAATAGAATAATAACATATTTATTCCTTGTAAAAAGTTTATATGTTCTTCTAATGCTATTCCTAATTATACTTTCTTGATTATACTGCTTATGCTTGTTTGTAAATAATCTGTCATGCTTTAACTAATAATAATTAGAACTAAATAATAGTAAATAATATGTTTTATTTTTAACTCTATTAATATAAACAGTAAGTAATATTCCATTGTATATACATCTTATAGCTTTCTCTTACATTTTTTTTATTTCTGCTTTACACTCTTTTATTTTCTACTCTCTTTTTCTTTTCTTTATTCTTTCTCTTTATTTTTTTCATATTAATATATAGAAATGCTTTTGATCATATAGACACAGTAAATAATAAGATTTGCATACAAATTGAGTTGGGACATAAATATTGAGTTTTATTACTTATTAATAACTTTGGGCTTAATTTCACTTACATAGAGGCTGTAATAACCTGTAAAATACATCGCAAAGGTTTTGTCATGTTTAGATGCATTTACACTGCTAAATGAATGTTTGTCACTAGTTTTTAACAGGTTTCCCGCCAAAATGTTAAGGGAGACAATCTGGGATGTGTGCTACCTCATGAACAGTGTCCTCGAGTTGTTTCAAAAGCTTCAACTCTCAGAATTCTCACAGAGAAGCTGAAAGCAGTCAGTTTGAACTTTGACCCAGATATCACACTGACACATCACAGATTCAGGAAGAGCACTCTGCCAGGAAGTAGAACTGATGCAAATGCGACTATGTGAAGGAAAATGAACTCTTTAACATCTAAATGTGAGTTATTTTATATAATTACTTAAATATCTATGTTATAATTCATAAAATATGTCAGTTATAATGATTTTAAATGATGCAGTTTCTTGTAGTAAGTAAATGTCTTATTTTAGAAGGCATAGAAAATGAAACATTTATTCAAGTGTTTTTGAAAATCTACTTGACTGCAGCATACTAATCTGGGTTAAAAACTTATGTTCCAAATATATACATTACTATAACTCATTTAATTCATCTGATTGACAAGCATAAATAACTTTATAACTCTATTCTGGAAGAAATTGTCATGTGATATATTTTAAAGCAGTAGTATAGACATACAAAATACAGATGGCTTTTTTTACAATAATGCAAGTGTTTCTGAGAATTTGCATAACTATGCAGTATGATTTATAACAATTTCTATAAATATAATATTTTATTATATTCACAATAATGAGTATGAGTAAAATGCTCATATACAAGCAATTCAAGGCTTTTTTTGGAAGCTGTTGACTGCATTTACATGACAGAAAATAGATGCATCTTAATATATGTAATGTCTGAACCATATTAGCCAAAGTTTTTGACTTAAATGAATGTTAGAACTTATTTTTACATACTTTGAATAAATTAATATGTAAATATGCCTTCCTTTTTTTTCTCTCTCTCTCTTTCTTTCACTCTCTCTCCCTCTTTCACGTCTTTTATTTCTCTCTCTCCTCTTGGTTCCTAATATCAATATTATTTGAATGCTATTTGAATACAAGTGTATTATATTACATAGATGTATATAGTAGTATGAATAGTTTTTTTTAAAAAAAAAGTTTATTTTAGTTTATATGATGCTGTTTTATCAAATGTGTAGTCTTGTCTTGCTAGATAATTGAATTGAAAGCTGTTAATTTAAGTTAAATATAACCAGTATTAAATTGATAAGGTGGTAGCTGAGGTACTGCTGCTTAGGGTAGGGGGTTAACTTGAGTGGTAAATACTACTCTAAGTAGGAGTTTTTAACTCCAGACTGGATGCAAGGTTTAATCCTTACATTATTTTCACTTGTTCATTGTTATATGTATATAGTTTTGACATCCACAATATATTTTGTACACTCATTGTCACTACTAACAAAATTGAATCCTATACAAAATCCCATAAGAGATTCAATAAATACAGCTATATTTAAAGGTACACCTAAAGGAGGAGATGTAACATTACTTATGTTGTTATTTGTTATTTTGATCATAAGATTCTTAAGTTTTAAAAATGCCAAATGACATCTTTAAAAGGAATTTCTTTAAACATTAATGGATTGAATAATCCGTGTAAAAGGGCAAGCCTAATAAGATACATTAATTTACATAAGGCCAACTTAGTCTTCCTGCAAGAAACCCATCTCTTGAAAAAAGATATTGATAAACTAGCCACAAACAAATATACAGTATTGGTTAGTTCAGAGCAGACTCAGAAAAAAAGAGGAGTGACTATTTTATGGAATAAAAGTATGCCCATTCCTAAAACCATTAAGTCTTATCAGGATGACAAAGGAATGTTTTGTATGGTTACAATACAAATTAATGGGAAGACTTACACTTTAATTAATGTATATTGGATACCTGGAATTGGTATTAATACAGTGAAACATCATCTTGATAAGATCATGTCATTCTCTATAGGAGATATTATTTTAGCTGGTGACTTTAATTGCATACTACATGAAAGTGATACTACCGCTATAGGAAAAAGAAGAATTACATCTAATGCAAAACATTGAAATGATTTTGCTAATTCTTATCATTTGAATGATATTAATAATCAGATAGATTCAAAATCATTACCATACACCTTTTTTTCTAACAGATACAAAACGTATTCAAAAATAGATGGGGTCTTTATTTCTAACCAGATGGTAACAGATTTAATTAATTCCAAAATCATTTCATGTCCTATATCTGATCATAATTCAATTGTTTTTGAATTCATGATAAAAAATACTCATAATGTTCAGATCAAAAGGATACCAGCATACTTAACTCAACTAAAAGACTATAAAGAATATGTACTTTCAGAAGTAAAACATTTTTTAGACATAAATAATACTCCTGAAGTCTCCATTGTCTATGTTTGGGATGCCTTAAAATCATATCTATATGGACAAAGTATCAGATGGTATAATAATAAAAGGAAATCTTGGGATAAGGAATTGTTAGATATTCAAAGTAAATTAGACTCTTATAAACATAATAATAAAGAAAATATTATGGACAAGAAAGTTATTGAAGAAATAAACAAACTAAATGAGAAATACAAAGAAATTTTAACTCATAAAGTTAAAATAACTTTAGAGAAATGCAAGTTTTTGTCTTATTCAATAAGCCCCAAATACTTACATAGACTTAAAAATAAAACAAAAAGGTTGAATAAACAAAACCATATCAAAGAAATCTTTTCTCTAAGGAAAAGAAGAATGTTTCTAGTATACCAGAAATACTAGATGAATTTAGAAATCACTTTCACAAAATTAACCATAATAACATTAACATGGAACCTAAAGATAAAATAAAGGAGTTTATAACCACAAACATGAATAAAAAGCTTAATAAACAATAGATTAAACTATTGGACAAAAGTATTTCATATACAGAGGTTATTACACAAATAAATAAGCTTAAATCAAACAAAGCACCGGGTAATGATGGTATTATACCAGAGATATATAAAATCCTTTCTAAAAGTACATACTCATTAATACATAAGGTTTTTATTTTGGCCCAAAATGAGCAAATAACCCCCCCATCTTGGCAATATACATTTATTTCGTCAATTTTAAAACCTAATAAAGATTCAACTAGATGTACTTCATATCGGCCCATCTCATTACTTAATGTTGATTATAAAATGTTTATGAGTATTTTTGCTGATAGATTGAAGACAATCATCCCTGCCATTATAGATATAGATCAGACAGGCTTCATTGTAAATAGAAATACTTTTGATAATATAAGAAGAACTTTAACATTAATTGATTTTGCAAATAGGAAAAAGAAAGATTTAACACTTATTAGTCTTGATATAAGTTCAGCATTTGATTCAGTAAGTTGGGACTATCTGTTTACCTTACTGAAGTGCACAAATTTCTCAGATGCATTTGTAAATCTAACTGAGCATTTATACAACGGAACATTGGCTTATATTAAGGTAGGAACATATGTTTCACAAAAAATACCCATTTTTAAAGGTACAAAACAAGGATGTCCACTTTCTCCACTATTATTCACTTTAGTAATGGAGCCTTGGGCTAATTTGATCAGAAACAGTACTGACATAGAGGGTTTTGAAATAGATGAAAATACAACATCCAAAATTCAACTTTTTGCAGATGATGTTCTAATTACATCAGCAGGATCTAATTATTCTATGCAGTCTCTATTTGATAAAATGATGAATTTTAAAAGTATTTCTGGTTTAATATTCAATGAAGAAAAACTAAAATACTACCTATATATATACACGAAAAATATTCTCATTAGTGATTTTACTAAATATGTACCCAATTCAGGTCAGATAACTTATTTAGGTATAATACTATCTAAAGATATTAAATCTATTATATATAATAATTATAATACCTGTTTTCTTAATATACAAAATCTTTTAATACCTGGAATAATATGTTTTTACTATGGAGGAGAGACTTACAATTATTAAAATGATAATATTCCCCAAGATTTTATACTTAATACAATCAATAATACTTCCACCTACAAAAATAATTATCAAGAAACTGAATACACTAATGTTAAATTTCCTATGTGCACCTAATAGACCTAGGATTGCATTAAAGAAACATACTAATAGCTGGTCTCAAGGGGTATTTCTTTTCCAGACTTTAATTTATATACTATCTCTTCTATTGTAAAAGTTATTACTTTATTAATAGATCAGTCATATGTCGCAAAATGGAAAGATTATTGGGAGCTAATTAGTATGCACTTCATGAAAATCTCCTTAACACATAAAAATATGATTGTAAATAACTCCATGTTATGGTTACTAAAGGAATTTTGTACTTCACCTATTACACCTAAACGTATGGTTTGTTACCCATTAAATATTATTATTAGCTATCGTAACTTTATATTCATGCACCCTAAGTATAGGGAATGGAATTTTATTATATTCCCTATAATGTATACTCAGGGTATGCTGTTGTCATCTACTTCTGAAGGAACTCATTTAGCTATAGATAATGATCTAAAGTACTGGTATCAGTTGATATCTGATAATAAAGTTAAAAATCTAGATTTCTTAAAACAAGAATTTGATCTAAGATAAACTTGCTGGTTAGAGGTTCAGACCTTTAGACAACATCTCATTGATAGAATAGATCTAATGTCTATAACAGTAAAAGAATCTATTCCAACACTGACTGATTACTTGATATTAAATTTACAACATAAAGTTTCTGATAAAGGTAAACTTTCATACATACATAAAATTATCAGACAAGAAACTTTTTACAGTGTAGATACATACTGGAATTATTTCACTTCTATTAATGGGGACCCACCAAATCAACAAGATAAACAATATATATTGGAATCTGCCTATAGAACTACGTCTTCCATTGTCTGGAGACTTTATACATGGAAATTTTTACATAGATCTTTTTATACACCTTTGATGATGAATAAAATAAATAATAAAGATAATCTATGTAAGAGATGTAATGTAGAAATTAATGCCTACTGGGCTCATATGTTTTATGACTGTATAAAATTGAAAGAATACTGGAAGTCAATTAATGAATTTTTGCAGGCTCTTTTTAGAGATAATTTCATTATTTCTAAATCTCTTATATTATTCAACACACCTGTACCTCAAAGTGTTAAAAAGGTTAAGCTTCCCTTGTTATGGTCTATTCTAGCAGTGGCTAGGAAAATAATAACCAGAAATTGGATTTCAGATACACATCCTTCGTTCAATGAATTTAAAAATGTTATGAATATAGTGTGCCATATGGAAATAAACACAATTAGGTCAAGAACAACTAGAAAAACATCTTATTATATTGTATGGGATAATTTACAAAATTTGTTAAAAAAATCCTAATTTCAATAGCATGGTATTTTAGTTTAATTAATTGATCTGATTGTAGTGGATGTCTTTGTAAATACTTTAGTTGCTTTGTTGAATGTTATAATCATATCTATTTTTAATTACTTGTATAAAATTGTTATGATATTTCTCTTGTATGTTAAAATAATAAACCTGTTTTGAAAAAAAAAGAAGTGGATGACAAAAGCATACCTTGTGTATACATTATAGGGAATATAATAAAATTCCATTTCTTATACTTAGGATGCATGAATATAAAATTATGATAACTAATAATAATGTTTAATGGATAACTAACTATATATTTTGGTGTAATAGGTGAAGTACAAAATTCTTTTAGTAACCATAACATGGAATTAATTACAATCATATTTTTATGTGTTAAAGAGATTTTCATGAAGTGAATACTAATTAGTTCCCAGTAATCTTTCCATTTTGCAACATATGACTGATCTATTAACAAAGTAATAACTTTTATAATAGAAGAGATAGTATATAAGTTAAAGTCTGGAAAAGAAATGCCCCCTTGAGACCAGCTATTAGTATGTTTCTTTAATGCAATCCTAGGTCTATTAGGTGCCCATAAGAAATTTAACATGAGTGTATTCAATTTCTTGATAATTATTTTTGTAGGTGGGAGTATTATTGATTGTATTAAGTATAATATCTTAGGGAATATTATCATTTTAATAATTGTAAGTCTCTCTTCCATAGTAAAAAAACATATTATTCCATGTATTGAAAAGATTTTGTATATTAAGAAGACAGGTATTATAATTATTATGTATAATAGATTTGATATCCTTAGTTAATATTATACCTAAGTAAGTTATCTGACCTGAATTGGGTATATATTTACTAAAATCACTAATGAGAACATTTTTTCGTGTATATATAGGTAGTATTTTAGTTTTTTCTTCATTGAATATTAAACCAGAAATATTTTTAAACTTCATCATTTTATCAAATAGGGACTGCATAGAAGAATTAGATCCTGCTGATGCAATTAGAACATCATCTGCAAAAAGTTGAATTTTAGATGTTGTATTTTCATCTATATCAAATCCTTCTATATCAGTACTGTTTCTGATCAGATTAGCCCAAGGCTCCATTATTAAAGTAAATAATAATGGAGAGAGTGGACACCTTTGTTTTGTACCTTTTAAAATGGGTATTTTTTGTGAGACATATGTTCCTATCTTAATGTAAGCCAATGCTCCTTTATATAAATGTTCAATCAGGTTTACAAATGCATCTGAAAAGTTTGTGCACTTCAGTAAGATAAACAAGTAGTTCCAACTTACTGAATCAAATGCTGAACTTATGTCGAGACTAATACGTGTTAAATCATTCTTTCTCCTATATGCAAAATCAATTAATGTTAGAGTTCTCCTTATATTATCAAAAGTGTTTCTATTTACAATGAAGCCTGTCTGCTCTATATCTATAATGCCTGGGATGATTGTCTTCAATCTATCAGCAAAAATACTCATAAACATTTTATAATCAACATTAAGTAATGAAATAGGTCGATATGAAGTGCATCTAGTTGGATCTTTATTAGGTTTTAAAATTGGCAAAATAAATGTGTATTGCCAAGATGGGGGAGTTATTAACTCATTTTGGGCCAAAATAAAAACCTTATGTATTAATGAGTATGTACTTTTAGAAAGAATTTTATATATCTCTGGTATAATGCCATCATTACCTGGTGCTTTGTTTGATTTAAGCTTGTTTATTTGTGTAACAACCTCTGTATATGAAATATTTTTATCCAATAATTTAGTCTGTTGTTTATTAAGTTTTTTATTCATGTTTGTAGTTATAAATGTCTTTATTTTATCTTTAGGTTCCATGTTAATGTTATTATGATTAATTTTGTGAAAGTGATTTCTAAATTCATCTAATATTTCTGGTAGACTAGAAACATTCTTCTTTTTCCATAGATAGAAAATTTCTTTAATATGATTTTGCTTATTCAACCTTTTTGTTTTATTTTTAAGTCTATGTAAGTATTTGGGACTTATTGAGTAAGACAAAAACTTGTATTTCTCTAAAGTTATTTTAACTTTATGAGTTAAAATTTCTTTGTATTTCTCATTTAGTTTGTTTATTTCTTCAATGACTTTTTTGTCCATAATATTTTCTTTATTATTATGCTTATAAGAGTCTAATTTACTTTGAATATCTAATAATTCCTTATCCCAAGATTTCCTTTTATTATTATACCATCTGATACTTTGTCCATATAGATATGATTTTAAAGCATCCCAAACATAAACAATGGAGACTTCAGGAGTATTATTTATGTCTAAAAAATGTTGCACTTCTAAAAGTATATAACCTTTATAGTCTTTTAGTTGAGTTAAGTATGCTGGTATACTTTTGATCTGAACATTGTGAGTATTTTTTATCATGAACTCAAAGACAATTGAATTATGATCTGATATAGGACACAAAATGATTTTAGAATTAATTAATTCTGTTACCATCTGGTTAGAAATAAAGAGGTTTTATATATGTTAGAAAAAAAGGTGTATGGTAAAGATTTTGAGTCAATCTGATTATTAATATCATTCAAATGATAAGAATTAACAAAATCCTTTAAATGTTTTGCATTAGATGTAATTTTCCTTTTTCCTATAGTAGTAGTATCTTTTTCATGTAGGATACAATTAAAGTCACCTGCTAAAATAATATCTCCTATAGAGAATGATATGATCTTATTAAGATGGTATTTCACTGTATTAATACCAATTCCTGGTATCCAATATACATTGATTAATGTATATGTCTTTCCATTAATTTGTATTGTAACCATACAAAACATTCCTTTATCATCTTCATAGGACTTAATATTTTTAGGTATGGGCATACTTTTATTCCATAAAATAGCCACTCCTCTTTTTTTCTGAGTGTGCTCTGAACTAACTAATACTGTATATTTATTAGTGGCTAATTTATCAATATCCTTTTTTCAGGAGATGTGTTTCTTGAAGGAATACTAAGTTGGCCTTATGTAAATTAATGTATCTCATTAAGCTTGCCCTTTTACATGGATTATTCAGTCCATTAATGTTTAAAGAAATTCCTTTTAGAGAAGTCATTTGGCATTTTTTAAAACATATAAAACTTATAATCATAATAACAATTAACAAAATAAGTAATGTTATACCTCCTCCTTTAGGTGTACCTTTAAATATAGCTGTATTTATTGAAACTCTTATGGGATTTTTTATAAGCTTCATTTTTGTTTGTAGTGACAATGAGTTTATAAAATGCATTGTGGATGTCACAACTATATACAAACAACAGTAAACAGAAGAAAATAATATAAGGATTAAACCTTGCACCCAGCCTGGAGTTAAAAACTCCAACTTTGAGTAGCACATACCACTCAAGTTAACCCCCTACCTTAAGCAGCAGTACCTGCCACCTTATCAATTTAATACTGGTTATTATTAACTAAAGTTAACCTCTTTCAATTAGATTATCTAGTAAGACAAAGCTAAACATTTGATAAATCAGCATCATATAAACAAATAGGAACTTTTAGAAACAATTCATACTACTATGTACATCTATTTAGTATAATACATTTATAATCAAATAGCATTCAAATAAACTTGATATTGATGACCGAGAAGAGAGAGAGAAAGAAAAGAAGTGAAAGGTAGAGAGAGAGAGAGAAAAAAAAAAAAAAAAAAAAGGGGCATATCTACATATTAATTTATTCAAAGTTTGTAAAAATAAGTTCTTATGTTCATTTAGAGTCAATAACTTAGACTGTTATGGTTCAGATATTACATATATTAGGATATTCCTATTTTCTGTCATAGAAATGCAGTTAACAGCTTCTAAAAGACTTTAAATTACTTGCATCAAAGCTTTTTTCTCATACTTATTATTGCCAGTTAAATAAAATATTTATGTTCATAGATATGGTTACAAATCATACTGCATAGCTATGTAAATTCCCAGATATACTTAAATCATTGTAAAGAAAGCCATCTGTATTTGTATATCTGAACTGCTGCTTTAAAACATGTCACATGACAACTTCTTCTAAGATAAAATCATAATGATATTTATGCTTGTCAGTTAGATAAGTCAAATGAATTGTAGTATTATATATGCTTAAATCATAAGTATTTACATACATTAATATGTTGCAGTCATGTAAACTTTCAAAAACATATGTATATATGTTTTACTTTCTATGCCTTCTAAAATATGACAATTGGTTACTATGGGATACTGAATCATTTAAAATCATTATAACTTTCATATTTTATAAATTATAACATGAATAAGTAAGTAGTTATAAAAAATAACTCACATTTAAATGTTATAGAGTTCATTTTCCATCGCAGAGTCGCATTTGCAGCAGTTCTACTTCCTGGAAGAGTGTTCTTCTTGAATCTGCGATATGTCAGTGTGAATTGAGGGGTCAAAGTTCAAATTGACTGCATTCAGCTTCTCTGCGTGAATTCTGAGTGTTGAAGCTTTTAAAACAACTCGAGGACACTATTCACGAGGTAACCCACATCCCAAATTGTCTCCCTTAACATTCTGGTGGGAATTTTAATAAATCAAGTGACTGACATTCATTTAGCAATACAAATGAAACTAAACAGAGTAAAACCTTCGCGAAGTATTTTACAAGTTATTACAGTCTCTATGACAGTGAAACTAAGCCCACAGTTATTAATATATAATACAACTATTTTTTTATGCCCCAATTCAATTTTTTATACAAATCTTATTATATACATGTATCAGTATTATCAAAAGCATGTAAATGTACTTATATGAAAGAAAAGGAGAGAGAGAGAAAAGAAAGAGAAAAAAAAAGAGAGTAGAAAATAAAAAGAGAGTAAGAGAAGAAAGCGAAAAAATAAAAAAGGAAGCTATAAAAAGTATCTACAGTGGAATATTACTTGCTGTTTATATTAATAAAGATAGATATGAAACATATTATTTACTACTATTTAGTTCTAATTATTAGTAATTAAATCATGACAGATTATTTATAAACAAGTATAAGCAATAGAATCATGGCAAAATAATTAGCATCAGTATTTAAACAGCATATATACTTTTTTTAAAAAAGAATTAATAAGTTATTATTCCACATATCATATTTTCATCATACTTCTCTCCCTGCCCTCCCCCACCCCTTACTGAATGCTTAATCTAAAAAGAATGTCATTATTTAAAACATGAAGAGAGAGAAAAAAAAATGTATCAAATTACTAATCTTGGGTCTCTTTATCACAAAGAGAAACAAGTTGATTGATAGCTTGTTATTTGTTCCTCAGATATTTTGACTATTTATGAAACAAAAACAGTTCTTTGTACACAGAAAATAACTTTGATTAAATCTTTTTCAGAATATTTGTGGCTTTCTGGAGATGCAGTAACTGTATTTAAAGAGATTAATAGTGAAGAAAAAGAGAGAGAAAAAAAGAAAAAAACATAGAACAAGTCATTTGTTTTTTAGTCTCTTTTTCCTCTCTGAAGTCTTCCAAGAAGCTTCTGTTGCCAACCTCTTTAATGAAGGACTAGCCCATTCCATTTCCTCTATTTTATCCAAAATCTTATTTTTTTTTTATATACAGCAATGCAGAGTCTAAGTCCTCAAAAATTCTAGGGCCATCAGGTAGAAAGATTTTTAGTTTGGCAGAAAACAGAAGGTAGGTTTTAAACTGTGCTTTCTTAAGCTCTCTTATTAATGGCAGAAAAACTTTTCTTTTAGTTATTACCAAGGAAGAATAGTCATTGTCAAAACACACAGTTGCCTCATTAATTTTAACAGGTGCTTTAGCCCATGCAGATTTAAGTACCATCTCTTTGTCATAGGATGATAGAAATCTAACTATAACTGATCTAGGATACTTTTTGTTAGAGTTAAAATTAGATATGGATCTATGGGCTCTTTCAATACCAAAAGAAAATGCTTCTGGCAAGTCTAAAGTTTTGGGGAGCCATGTATTTAAAAAGAAGTAATATTGTTACCTTCTATATTTTCTGGCAGTCCAAAAATCCTAATATTATTGCGCCTAGATCTATTTTCCAGGTCATCAAGTTTAGATTGTAGATGTGTGTTCTGTTTCAGCAAAAACTCAATGTTGATTTCTTCTTCTTGGATTCTATTCTCCATGTCATTTACAGTCTCTTCTATGCCTGTAATCTGAGTCTTCTGTTGTTGCAAGTCTAGATGTAACAAATCTATTTGTTTTGTAGTTTTTTTCTATGAAGTTATCAATTTTAGTATCCAGTTTGTCCATTTTGGTAGTTAAGTTGCTGAATTGTAGATATCAGAGACTGAAGCTCTTTCTTGATGCTGGAATCTTGAGAATTTGTCTTACTGGAACTCATTTCAAACAGACGTGCTGACAGAGAAATTTCCAAAGTGTTTTCTGACAGGAATATTATTGAAATTTTCTTTCTTTTTTAGATATTATTCAAGAAACAGATATTCCAAACGTATTTAGAAAGAAAATTACTTCATAAATTAATTTTTAAAGTAATTATTTCCTGTCAGTGCTGTGAAATTGGTGGAGCTGAAGAAATCTGCTGCTATCCTGTGTTCATCCTTGTCCACGCCACGCATTGAGTTTTCTCACTGTGTTTTGTTTCTGATACTATAGAAGGTGTTCTTAGTCTTTTGTTGTATTTTCTTCCCAAACCCACTCTCTGAACATTAGGTGTCTCTTTTTTCAACTCACCTGTTAACTTGTTCATTTCTCCCTGATGCAAGAACCATTTAGCCTATTTGTTTTGTTTGTAGTTTAAAGTTGGTTTCTGGGCATGACCATTATCTGTTGTAGGTTCTACATGTTTATGCCATAGTGCCTATAGCTCCATGTTGTGGTGATAACATCCCACTTTTTGCTTGCAGCCCATGGATGCATGTTTCCACATGCTCCACCAAAAGTTACAGTGCAAGCTGTAGGCATTAAGTTCTCCCAAAGTGAACAAAATGTGACTCCTCCTCATGAAGTAGTTATGTTGACATTAGTGACTTTACTGACCACTGTGCCATGTCTTCCATCACTTGGTCCACTAATTAAACTATGGTCCTGTGGGATTAGCTAGGGCTTTATCTTATTAAGCCTTTATCTAGATGTCTTCGATTATTGTTATCTTTCTGCAAAATTTATACTTCTATTCAGGGGCGGCCCATGCTATTGGGCTGCCAGACTGCAGCCCCCCCCAGCTGTAAAATAAAGAAAATAAAAGAAAAATAAATGATAAAAACAATTTCAAAAATCGTAGACTTTCACACATGCGCACTAGTTCAGACTTCCGCTGAGACAGTCTGGAGCATGCACAGACTGTTTCAGCAGCAGTCCGGACTGAGAAACATGTAAGAGCAGAGCTCCCAGAAGTCTATACAGTTTTAACTGCATAAACTGTCACTGGGAACAGATCAGACTCGGACTGCGACATCAGCAGGCTGGAGTCTCATTGGAGATCTCGCATGGTGGATGTGCTCCAGGAGTCTCATTGGGGATCTCATGTATGTGCTCAGATGCACCAGATATGGATTTAATGGCCCAGCTATATGGATCGCAAGGGGACAAAGGGTGATGGGATCTACATTGCGCTATGGAAGGTGTGTTTGTGTGTGTAAATGCCCCAGTTGTTATATACTGGTGGCTAGAAGAAACTCATGGTGGTGTGGTAGGGAATACCTCAGGCTTGAACCATGTACCTTGTATGCAGGTGTTAAGGACCTAAATTCCCTACCCACCACCATTTGTAAAAAAAATTGCAGATTTTTGCCTCATATTTGATCTGATCTGTTCCTCATAATATCTGTGGTTTCTAAATGTTGCAATGCTTGATATTTGATGGTGCAGTGGTAGCATTGTTACCTCACAGCTGCAGGTTCTTAGGTTTGATTCTTGGCTGGGGTGCCTTCTATGGGAGGTCTGCATCTTCTCCCTGTGTTTGTGTGGGTTTGCTTTTGTGTCCTCCCATGTTACAAAGACATGTCTCCATTATTTCTTCCTGGACCTCTGCTGAAAATTGTTTTTTGTTCCAAGTCAGACTGTCCTGATTAACAAATGTTAAATAAAATTGATGGGCATTTGAATTTCAGACTTCAGGTTTCTGAATGTTTAATTCCTTGCATATTTAATGGTGCAGTGGTAGCACTGTTGCCTCACAGCTATAGGTTTTTCTGGTTTGATTCTTGGCTGGGGTGCCTTCTGTGTGGAGTCTGCATCTCATCCCTGTGTTTGTGTGGATTTGCTCTGGTGTTCTGCCATTTTACAAAGACATGTGTCTGCAGTATTTCTCCCTGGGCCTCTGTTGAAAATAGTTTTTGTTCTGTCAGAAGTAAAATTGACAGTCATTTGAATTTCAGACTTCATATTCTTCAGAAAATACATAGTAACACAACCTTTTATTCTAGCAATTTTCTAAGTTTATAAGATGAATATTTGAAAGTTGTCCTTATTTTAGGGACTGTATTACCCCATTATTGGCTTTGTCCAGGTTTTTTGTGCTAAGGTTGACAGCTATGGCAAGAACTGAATTCACTGAATATGTTTGAGGGCTGTATTCCCTCATTACTGGGTTTGTCCAGGTGTTTTGTGCTAAGAGGTTGACAGCTATGGTGAGAGCTGAATTCATGAAATGATAGCCATTTAAGTTTCAGTATTCCGCTCTTTCACAAAACAGCAGATTTGGTGTAGTGGTATGTTGCTCTGACTATTTTGCACAGGGACCTTGGCAGTAAAATGTATGGTGGTAACACAGCATTTTTCTTTCACAAAGCAGGTGATTTGGCATAGTGGTATGTTGCTCTGACCTTTTCCACAGGGACCTTGGCAGTACAATGTATGGTAGTAACACAGCATTTTATTCTAGCAACTTTCTAAGATTATACAAGCAATGTTTAATGTGTCCCTGGTTATTGAGCTTTTGACCCCCCCAATAAATTTGGCTTTTTCCAGATTTCTTGTGCTGCGAAGTATAGATACAGTTGAGTATTGAGTAGATTTTACAAGGAGCTGAGAGCTGCAGGGGAAGAGAAGTTTAGTACTGCTTATGCTATGTCAGCTTGCATTGTTAATAGCACAACAGGTTGTGTACTTGCTTTTGTTACAGAAGGTTGTTGATTCTACTCCCACAAGGGGTGAATGCTGCCGTACTGAAAAAGTTAAGATACTAACTATGAGCCTGTTATCAGTTTGATATCCATTTCCTATTGCAATATTACTAGCTTATCATTTTTAATGTAATATAGGCAATTTATTCCTCAGGGGCATCAGACACTTTATTTTCGATGAAACCATGAAATATAAAGGTGTTTGCTAGCAGCAACCTCTTCATTAGTTACAGATTTATTTAATGTGGAATTATTTAGATGACTTTTTTACTTCTTCAGAGATTGTGCATATTTACTGATAATGGTGGACTGTATAATTGTGCATATTTACTGATAATGGTGGACTGTAGAATTGTGCATATTTACTGATAATGGTGGACTGTAGAAGTTTGAGTAGACTTTTTTGATGGAAATGTTCTGAACTGGGCAGCTTTGTCATTATGGGTGCATGCATTTTGTTTCATTGTTTACTGGAAAGATGTTCTGAATTGGGCAGTTCTGCCACTGGTAAAATGTATTTTCTTTGAATGTGGGTTTCAATGCTGTTTCAATGAATGTGAGTTTCAAGGGCAGAGAAGTTTTAATGCTAAGTTTGTTTGGCAGATGTCTTAGTGTTTGTGCGGTAAAATGCAAAATAAAACTTTCAAATGAAGTCCAAATCATCATAGAAGTAAATCAGTATGCACATTAGTGTTTATGGTAAATAGTGTTGTCACCTTTTCAAATGGCCAAAGTGGGACATTTTCGGGACACACATCAGATTTTACAGGCCGCCACATACCCATGGTCAGTACAAAGGATAGAACTTTACTCTTTTGCCTAAATAAAAGCTTATTCTTGTAGCAGTTTAGTTGCTTATTTTGTTTCTTGTAACATTTAGGTATTTTAGATACAGAAATAACTATTTTATGCAACTATTACATAAAATATGGGACGTAATTAGGTCCTACAATCTCAGGACATTTGCCATTTTTAATATTTTTTTGTCAGCACACAACTGCCCAAAGAGGGACTGTCCCTCACAAAGTGGGACAGGTGGTAACCCTAATGGTAAATGGAGTGAAATAGCCAAGTAATGGATCATTGGAATGGCTGCAGGGGGGAGGCTCCATTCGACCATGATTTTGTGAGGGGGAAGGGCGGCAAACTTAGACAGCCCCAGCTGAACAATACCTCCCAACTGTCCAGATTTTCAAAGAATTAATAGATTTTTGCTTCTTATTTTGGTTTGTTCCTCATAAAATTTGTGGTTTTCTTGCAAATTATTTAGGAATTAAGTCACTAAATAATGACACACTGAGTTTCAGACTTCATAACCTTCAGAAAAATGCATGCTAAAGTAAGACCTGTTGTTCTATCAACTGTCTCAGTTTATACAAGAGTAATTCCTTACCAACTTTTTGGTCACCAGTGCAAGGTTTCCTACTCTCTTCGCTATCCACACCTCTTCTTGCCTCTTCCACACTGGCTGCTTGTCTACCTTGATCACTTTCTTTCTTCCTGATTTACTCAGTCATCTACTTTTCATCTTCTTATTTACTGGTGTCCTCCCACGGGTGCTTCCATGTTCATGTATTGATCTTCTTCTTGGTCAGTGCATCATTTCAGTTAGTCACTCTGTTTCTCTATGCTAAGTTCATCCCTCTTAAAACCTGTATCATTTCCAAATTCACTTATCTCTGTCTGTCTTTCTCCACTTATTCCTTCTTTTCCATTGAATCCCACACCTCCCACATGGTCATTCTTGTCAGCTCTCCATTTTCCATTCTGTCCTCTTTCAATCCATCCATCACTGCTTACATTCATAGCTCCTACAGGGGATCCCATAGACTCCTTCAAAAATGGTCTTTCTTTTAGAACGTCGAACTTAATAAATACTACCATGTTCATGCTTGCAGTGTTGACCTTGGCACCTATTCTCATCTTGTGAATAGCCTCCCAAGTTTCTGCATTTCCCATTTAAAACTCTTCCCAAAAGTCAGTGCCAGTCGACACCTAGAATTCCTCACCAATCTCTCTCTTTATATATATCTACATATATATATACATATATCCCTTAATAGCTAATCTATAATTCTGAGTTACTTGATTAGTAAGTTAACTTTGTGAGCTGCAAAAACACTACTAAAGGCACATCTGGTATGGATTGATAAATTTAACTTTGGTCTTTCGCCCATCTGTACTCTTTCTGTGTTTAGTTACTTCACTCACCAGCACTTTTCTGTTTGATCTGAAGTCAGCTTCTTTACCTATTGGTGTTCCTAGGTGTTCAAAGGTTTTTCTTTCTAATGGAACCTTTTCACATGTGATAACATGACCCATTTCTGTGGTTCTGTCTGACTATGCTAAACACTGGAATTTACTGGATTGTAATTGATTGGTCATGAGCTTGCTGGGCAAGTTAATGCTGTTCTGTTTGTTTGCTTAGTTAATCTTCTCTTTTCCACCCCTCACTTAGCTGAATTTTTACTTTAATGCATCCTATCTGTACACAGTCAATCTAATACATTTGAAAGCAGCAGTAAGCCCTACCAGTGTATTCAGGCACATTGAGCTGGTTAGCCCAACCAAAATGTACTCAGTTACTTATGTATTATCGCAACCGGATTTTCACAGTAATACCGGTTGCTTCCCAATGCGCAAATATAAACATTAATGCTGTGATAATGTCAATTAGTGTGTTTTCCTTCTCATTGAAGGTTGTTTTTGGCAGGGATATCATTGAAAATGTAGAAAATAATGTTTCTGTTTACGTATGCTGTTTGCAGGCAGCATTCTTTCTTGTAATACAGTGCACTTTCTGATGTTAAAATAGAAGCACAAGTGCTATGATAATGTGAGTTAGTGTGTTTTGGTTGACATTACACATTGTTTTAGGCAAACTTATCAGTGAAAATGAAGAAAGAAAGTAATGTTGCTGTGTCAATTACTGGGCCAGATTCAGGAAGGCTTACACAGAGTTTAATAGTAGTGTAAGCCTCCGTGTAAGCCTCCCGATTCAGGAACAGCCCAAACCTCTGTGTAAGAGACAGCTAACACGTTTCTTACACGGACTGGGCGTGGAAATGCTTAATACCTCATTTGCAGCTGAAAGATATGCAAATGAGGTATTTGAGCGATCCAAGAAGCCCAAACCAGTCCGTGTAACGGACGTGTTAGCTGCAGAAATGTACTCAGCTGACAACTGAGTACATTTCTGCAAAAATGAAAACAGAGCTATGTCAGCTCCAAATAAAGGGTGCATATGTTTCATTAAGCATGCCAATGGCCAAATATGTGGCCACTGGCATGAAAAAGTGTTGCAAAAATATTTTAAACAACTTTTTTTTTCATGGGATTATGATGTGTAACTGCAGCGCACACCCTCGCAAATGGGGTGCTCTACCTAAAACTGAAAACCGAAGCTTATAAGCCCACAATTGTGGGATTTATGTATTACATGGAATGTCAATGGAGGGACTTGCAGACCAAAAACAATATGGCCTCCGTTTAGTGGTTGTCAAGGGGGGAAAGCTCCGTGTAAGATATGTAACTAAGCATTACTAGGCAATCATATGTAAATGAGGGTTACAATACTGAATCACACTGCCACATAGGTAATGAGCATTATAGAAGTGGGAGGAGCAGAGTAAGAGGTAGGTGACATCACGGGGGGGAAGGATAGAAATAAATGTATCAGATTGGAGGGCAATGTAAGGTGACAGATGACAGACAAACATCAGGGAGAGAGGTGTGTCCCAACAGAACACTAGAAAAGTCAAGAAACAGAGGGTGCACACTATCCCTACACTCCAACTTTCTTGATATATGTGCATGCGCGCGTGTGCACGCGTGTAAGGCAGGTTCAACATGTGGGAGCGTGTTGCAAACCGTTTACAATGGTTTGCACGGGCGTGTGCGTGTGGAAGGCTGTGTGCACGCGTTTTAACATGAATCAGCCAAGTTCACACCGTGTAAGGATGTGTGCACGCGTTTAACACCGTGTTGGGATGTGTGCGCGCGTTTAAGTAACTGTGAGCGTGCTTAAGCTGGTGTGCACATTGCTCCCCCTCAGGAAACAGAGAGGAAAAAGGAAACAACCAGAATACAGGGAAACTGCTACAGGATACTACTGGAGTTAATTGGTGGAAACAATTGGAAGCAGGCAATTACACAGGCAGACTAGAAGCCCAACCCAGCACTTAAAAGACTGCAAAGAGCAGTGCATGGTGTTTCTCACAAGAGATACTGCAAGAAAGTAAGCTATCAGAATTGAAAACTGAAAAAAGCTGAACTCAGAGCAGAAATGCTAGGGGCTGCCATAGCTGTTATAATCAGGTATAGGCGAATTGCTGAGGGTGGTGACAATGCAGATGCTGACAGACAACCCAGTGTGAGGAGAAGGAGAAGAGTATACAGGCCCAGGGTCACCTACCATGGGTTACATGAGCTGGAGATAGTAGAGCGCTACAGAGTGGACAGAGACCTTCTGCAGCAAATTGTTGAGCTGTGCAGGCCACGCTATTGGTATACACTGAAGAAGGCTGGGTTTGAACCTGGGCCGAAACCGGTATGTGGAACCTACTTGGTGTTTTGGTAGTTTATTAATACACTAATAAACTACTATCTACAGTCCATCCTTGTTGCTGGCGTTTTTTTCTGTAATTTATCTGCCTTACAGCCGTGCAACTCCTTGCGTGCAGGATATACTTGTTTGGGCTGCTCAAGTCATGGTTCCGGTGTCTGGACACATCTGGTGGAGCCTTGCAGTACACACCAACTACATGTACCCAAATGATCATGATATGTGCTATGCTACATAATATGATCCTGCGGAAACAGCTGCAGCAGGACCAGCATAGGGCTGGGCCAAATATACCCCCACCATTGCCAAGGCCACCACAGGCAGAGGGTGACTCGGAGGAGGAACAACCTGACCTTGCCCCAGTAGGCAGAAGGAGGTGTGCCCAGTATGCCCTGGCCTTGGCAAAGAGGCAACACATAGCACATGCACTTGGTCAGTAGGAACACTGGGACTGATACTCGCTCTGACTCACTCATATAGTAACAGGGATGCCTAACATGACACAACCTGCTTCCAAACATGTACAGGGAGTGTAGTATGTGCATCCAACAGAGGCAGCCCTGCAGCACCACCCGAGGCATGAATGCCATGTGTCAAGTAATGTAACACCATGTACCATATGCACACCTAAGGACCCTGACTAACATCCACCCTCACCCATCACAAACCACAAAAACACAAACCCACATTCATAGGTACCACAAGGGATAGGAACCTAGATGTAATGCTACCCAATGCCAGAAGTATAAACAGCAAGATGTGTGCAGTGTAACCGCACACAGTATAGAGGATGTAGATATCAGTGCTGTAATAGACAACTGGGACAAAGCCCACACCAGCACCCTAACACTACCAGGTCACACCTCATACAGGGATGTACAGGTGCAAAAACATGGAACAAGCTACAAAACGAGGGTGACTAGCAATAAATGTCATGGATAACCACACCCCCATGTTGGTACCACAACAAGAAGCAACATGGATTAGCCATGGTCAAATACCAATTGCTAAAACTGCCTACTACTAAATAGCTTGCTGCAGACCACTGTCCTAATAGCAGGAACTGCACCAGGCCTATGTTCATAGGTGCATAGGTTCATACTAGGCTATCTGCCCAAGGGCATATATAAGCCTAGCCCAGAGTTCTGTGGCTTCCGCCACCCCTTCAGTTCTAAGGATAATATGCCCATTATGTTGCTGTGCCTCTGTCAAGCAGTGACACTGAGGTTATCCCTGGGGTATACCTGCGATCACCCATCCATTGGTCATGATTTCTCTCGAACAAAGCCAGCGAGGTGCCCAGCCTCACATGTACCAGAATGATGTTCCACAGCATAGGGAGTCTGGAAACACAAAGATGAGGACCACCACGATTATGCAGCCAAACGTAGAAACTTCTTTATTTGTTACAGGACAGATGAGCGCTTTCACGTACAAAAACAGTACGCTTCTTCAGATCTAATTTACTTGTGTCTATAGCAGAGCTTATATAGTACTGCTCATTTGATTTAATTGCTATGCTCATTAAATGCTAAATCAATTATCATTCTAATTAACATTTCTAATGATGCTCTAACACAAAGAGACAGTATTTTAAGGTAATAGCTGTTGCTAAAGCTAGACTGACAAGTAGCTAAAAACACAAAAACACTAAACGCTTCCACATTACTAAATAAAAAGACATTTAGTCTATGTATCTATAAAAGCTCACGCTAAATAAAACATATATTATTTGACATACATCTTACATTAATTCATATTAGCATACTGCTATATAAAACATATATTACTTAGTTACTCTTAAAATATGTATATAACAATACTTGCAAAAATATATATATGATGCATTCTTAAAGGAAACATATCTTAATATATAAATAGTAGGTTACATAAAACATCTGTGCATCTGACAACTCAAATCATGGCAATATAAATACTTTACATTTATAATATTGGTGTTCAGTATCAAAACAACAACAAAGACAAGAGAAAATCAACTGCTATTACATATTCATATTTCACAGAAACTATATGTATGTTGTCATTATAAAGCACTCTTATATGGTTAATGGATATATATCATTATTAAACCTTAAAAAGTCTATGGACTAACTGAGCACTAAATTCTATATTGATATGTAATTCCATTTATAGCTACCCTAGCCAAAAAATGTAAATATATATATATATATATCTTCTGGACTCCATATGGTAGTCCTGAGCACTAAAAATGGGGTGAACGGGTAAATCCATAGTATAATGAAAAAGGTATATGTAACTCATCCATAACCATATGTAAAAACAAGAGCATAAGTATGAGTCTATAACGGAGTTAGCATACTAGTATCTGTGGTTGTTAGTGCTCTAGATATGTATCTCCCTCTCATTGTTATAAAACATATAGTTCTTAGAGGTTATTATACTCAATGTATGCCTAGCTGAAGCTAAATATATAAGATAAGAGTGTGGAGTCAATAAAATAGTGTAATGTACATATATCAAAGAACATTCCATATTATAGGTGGAATTGGATTTAATGTAATTTCATAAAATCTACTTAAAAACTAACATTATGTATAAAATATTTAATAATAATGTATATAATATAATATAGTAATAATAAATATTATAAATAACATTCAAAAAAGTCCATAAAAAATAAAAAATAAAAAATGAGAATCTATATTTAAATCTGTATTTAGTATTGTGTTTAATAGTCATAGAAAAGAAGGATGTTATGTATGATGTTATGTTCTGGGTCATAAATGGACTTCTGGAGCACTGTTGAATATAACTATATTAGCCATGTGTATAGCGTGTATGTTTAATCAAAAAAGTCCTTTGTTACAACTGGCAACCAAACTAATTAATATATATAGAAACACAAATATAGCTTCAAAATCTCCATAGGTATATGAAGAGATATAAGTTATTTTAGACTTCTCTTTTTAAGGACTGACCTCACACTGATGTATTGATTTAGACCTGGAGTGTAGTGTGCTTTAAACTTCAGAATCCATTGCAGCTCGATGCTTTCCAGTTCATTGAAAGCATCACCTTTCCTATTACTTGAACTTACTAATTGTAATGTTCTAAACCTAAACTCATGTCCTGGATTATTTATTACGTGTTTAGTTAGAGCATTCTTCAAATCTTTTTTCTTGATGTCATAAGTGTGATTGTATATGCGTTCCTTAAGGGATCTGGTCGTCATCCCAATATAGAACACATTACAAAGTAGACAATTAGCTAAATATATCAGGTAGGTACTGTTGCAGTCTGATCTAAAGTTAGGTCTAAAGGTATTATTTAAATATGGATGAACAAATACTGTATCCTCTGAAATATATCTACACATACTACACTTTTTGCATGGAAAGGTACCTATATCATTTGTTCTGGTCAAGTCCCCTTTTATATTTTTCTGTATCTTATCATGTATTTTTTCTGTTTCTAAGTTTTGTTTTTCTAAACATAACAATCTTTTAAGATTCTTACTATTAGTGTATAAAAAACGTGGTTTGGTTCCTACTACTGCCTTAACTTCTTCGTTGGTAAGTAAAATACTCCAGTTCTTCCGTATTATATTGGTAGTATTCTTAATGTCTCTCGGTGATGAATCTGTCCCTCCAGCATGCCCTATAAATAGCCGTGTTGAGGTTTAAGTCTCCTGCCCGTGTAGATCTGATGGAGTTACAGGTTTTGAGGTGAAGCATGTTCATTAATTCCGGGTTGGACATGGCCTAGTATGGCAGGCACAGGCCACCTCTGAGCAGATGGTAGGCGACTGAATAGAGCTGGGGTTCCTGCAGTCAGGCAGCATAAGACATACATTTGAGACCTTTTATCCTTCTGGTGAGCAATGTGTGGGGCCTGTCCAATTGCTGCAGGTGTTGGGTCAGAAACATTCCCAATGGGGCATTGTACTCAATCATTGGTCTGATGAGTGATGAGTACAGGGGAACAATGACCTCCCTTGATCTAGATGTGAATCCCTACATGATGAGATGGGCAATGTAGAAGGTCTTACTAACTACTTTGGCAATGTGAGTGTCAAACGAAAGGTTACTGTCAACCTGGGTGGCCAGATCCCCGATAACCTCTCCTGTGCTTAGAGGAGTAACACGTATATGTGAACTAGGGGTAACCTTGTTCTTCCCAAAGGGTATGACTATGCATTGTTTAGCGTTTAACTGTAGGACATGGCTCTGGCACCAGTTATCTGTTTCTATGAGACCCATCTGAAGGATGTCTGTGTCAGATGGGTTGTCAACTATGGTTCCCAGTTAGCAGTCATCTGCAAACCTTGTCAGCCATAATCCTCCTGTGTTTGCTTGCACGTCTGAAAAGTAGATGCCGAACAAAAGTGGGCCCAGGACTGAGCCCTGTGGGACACCACATGTGACAGGCTTTGAGTGTGACATGGCGCCATCAACCTTGACCCTGTGGGTGCTGTCACTTACCAGTTTGTAACCCATCTTGTGACGTATGGGTTTACATTTAAGCTGGTGAGTTTGTCAATGATACCCGAGTGGGGTATTGTATCGAAAGCCTTTGCCAGGTCAAGGTAGGCTGTGTGGACTGCTTTGCCCTCGTCAATGGCCTTGGTGACCATTCTGAAATAGTCAACCAAGTTTAAAAGGCATGATCGCCCTTGACAAAGCCAAATTGGGTTGGATCCAAAGTCTGCAAGTCCCCTGTCTTCATTCATGAGTTCCATTATGATCCTCTCCATAGCTTTGCAGACCAGGCTTGTCAAGCTGATGGGACGGTAGTGTCCGGGGTCGGTGGAGGCACCAATTTTGTGAAGTGGGACCACTGTTGCCGTACGCCACTCCTTGGGTACGTATCCTGAGGTGAGGCCAAGATTAAACAGCTGCCCTAACTGCGGGTTCAATTCCTCATTGAGTTCGTGGAGCCCACAACTGGGGACACCATCCGGTCCCATGGATGCTGTGTTTCACGCCTTGGATAGAGCAGCTCTCACCTGAGCATTTGAGATGTTTGAGGGGCTACAATCCCCTGGTATAGATATCCCTCCCTTTGGGGGGGGGGGGGAGAAATATGCACTGAACCTGTCAGCCAGTATGTTGCCAATGTCTGTAGGTTCAGTGATCTTTACATCATTATAAACTAATCCTGAGCATATCTGGGAGTCACCTCCCAGGTTTCCAACATAGCTAAAAAAGGCCTCATGATTGTCTTCTGAGTCCTCAGCAAGTTTTCTCTCAAAATGTGCCCTGGATGATTTTATGGGAGATCTCAGTTCATTACGCCTAATGAGCAGGGGTGTCTTCCCTTCTACGGAATTTGCTCTATCTTGTAGTAGCTCCTTCCTTCTGATGTAGCGCATGTTTATGGCTGGGGTCCACCAGACTGCACGCATGCCTTTGGTACAAAGAGTCTTTGTTTTGTGTGGGATTGCCTGATCCATGCAGTCCTGTAGGTGCTGGTAGAAGGCATTTGTAAGTGATTCAGCGGCTTGGGTAGTGGTTTCCGCTGGCTTGGGGGCCTTGAAAGAGACCACACCAGTCTTTAGAAGTGTGAAGTTGGCTTCTGAGAAGTTCTTCACTTTGGTGTTCTTTATCTGGGGTGGGGGTGGGATGTGGACTTCCAGTGAGATTAGTTTATGATTTGATCTCACCAATGATGGGTATACGTCTGGTGTTGAACATTGTGACCCCATGTTCGTGATGATGTGATCTAGTATGTTGTCTCCTCTTGTGGGGATGGTGACTAGTTGTTCCATGGCATTTGAGGTTATGAACTCTAGGAACCTTTGGCCTAGAGTGTTGGGGCTTGATTAGTGATCCCAGTCTATATTGGGATAGTTGAAATCACCCAGTATGCTGGTGTTTGGAGATACATTTATCCCCTCCAGTGTTTTCAGGAAAGCTGTGTGAGGTTCCTGAGTTTGAGAGGGTGGCCCGTAACCTGCTACAAACTGCCGAGCAGTCTTGCCTACGGTTAATTGCACCTGGATGGTCTCCGATGAATCGTGTGTTGCCACCAACCTTGAGGTGAGGGTGTCCTTGATGAATATGGACACCCACCCTCCTTTCTTGGTGTCGTCCAGATTTTGGGGCTGGAACGCATGATATGAGGTAACACCTGATACTGCTGGGGTGCTGTCAGGAGCCTTGAACCAGGTTACAGTCACAGCACAGACATCAATGTTCTCCATACTGAGAAGGGCTTCGAGTGCGTGCATCTTGAGGTTGAGACGTCTGGCATTGAGCAGCATTACCCTTAGTTTTCTTCCTTTTTTGTGTTCTAGGGTGGTAGGTTTAGAATCTGAGCCTTGCCTAAAAAAGGCACAATGGGGGTTGCAAGAGCCTGAGCCAAATTCTGGAAGCCCAGGGGTGACAGGTGCAAGCCGTCCCCTGCGAATCAGCATGGCTTGTCCAGCATGTCATCCCAGGCAGACGGACATTGGATCCCCTTTGAATGACACCATAGATTAAGCCAACTATTACAGCTGATCATCTTGTCTCTGTATTGTGGATCATTCTTGGTGAAGGTAGGATACTGCTCAAGGTCAGGGTCATACCTGCCTGGGCTACATAAGCAGAGAGCTCCTCTAAGTCTCTTTTCATGTAGTCCAGGGAGGTACATCTCAGGTCATTCACACCAGCATGGACAATGACTGAGTCATACTTGTACTTGCAGTTGAGTGACCTGAGTGCTTGCATTATGTGGTGGATCCCAGCGCCCGATAGGCAGCTTACTGTGACCTTCTCCTTACTCAATCTGGTGAGCGGGACGTCAGTGTGTCTGACTATGGAGTCACCTATGACGAGTGTGTCTGGCATTGTGTTTGGCCTTAAGGGCTGTGAATGTTTGGCACACTGACTCTGTGGTCTATGTGTTGCATGTGCTGTGCCCTGTGGAGGCAGTTGTTTGGGTGTCTGCTGTGGTGGCCTCTGCTGGTATGGTAGATCTGTGATCAGAGCCTCCGAGTATGCCTTTGTGTGTTTATGTGTATGATTTGAAGTTGTGATAGTGCTATGTGAGACTGGGTTTGTGGTGTGTGTGTGTGGTCACCTTCTCCTCCTCTCTGGTCCTGCCAGTCCTATGTTGAGAGACCTCAGTCTCCAGGTTGGCTATATAGTTGCATCTCTTGCATGCATTTGTGTTTTGTGGGAGAAGGAGAGGGTTGTCGGTGTACATGCATCAATTGTAACATTGCCTCAATATTCCCAGGTTCACCAGCTGAGCAGGAGAGGACACTAGCAACTGATCCCCTGACATGCCAGAAGGAATAGACAACAAACTGTTGGAAGACAGGAAGATATCAAGCCCCCCCAAACCACATTATATCGCTTGACTGACAATACCTACACATACACCATAGTGTCATAGTTTCATAGTTTACTACTAGGCTATCTGCCCTAGTGCATTTATAAGCCTAGCCATTGTGATGTGGCTATTGCCACCCCTTATAGTGGTAATACGTGTACAGAATAGATTCCGAATATTGTGCCTCTCAATTAGTAGTGACACATTATGACCCCCGTACATAATTGAATACCTTGACTGTGCCTCTGTCTAGTAGTGACACAGGGAGGACCCTTGGGGTAAAACTACAATCTGACATCCAGTTGTCCAGACTTCTCTTGAAAAGAGTCAGTGAGGGACTCTGTCTAACATGAACTGGGATACTCTGCTAGAGTGTGAGATGCCTGTGAGTTATGACTCTGTCCCCCAGCATGTCCTATACATGTATGTGCTGAGGTTCAAATCTTCAGCTCCCATGGTTCTGGTGGATTTGGATTGCTTGCAGTGGAGCATGTCCACCACATCCTGATTGGACATGGTCTTGTATGTCAGGCATAGTTCACCTGTAAGTATGCGGTATGCCACTGAATAAAGCTGGATTTCCTTTAGTCTGGAAGCATATGACATGTGTTGTAGACCCCTGATCTCCTTGGTAAGGTACCTGTGGGGTCTCTCCAGCTGTTGCAAGTGCTGGGTGAGGTACATACCAAATGGGGCTTTGTATTCAATCATGGGCCTGATAAGGGAGAAGTATAGTGGTACAATGACCTCCTGTGATCTGGATGGAAAACCCTTCATGATAAGGTGGGCAAGATAGAAAGTCTTTCAAACCACTTTGGCAACATGGGTGTCAAATGAGATGTCACTATCTACATGTGTCCGCAGGTATCTGATTTGTATTCTGTGCTCAGTGGGTTGCTGTCTATGTATTGATTTGTGTGTACTTTGTTCCTCCCAAAGGGGATGACCACACATCAGTTGCAGTCAGTTTCAGGCCATGATTCCGGCACCAGCTATCTGTCTTTGTGATGGCATTCTGTAGGATGTGTGTGCTGGCTGATGTAATCACATATGGTGCCTATGTTGCAGTCATCTGCAAACTTTGTCAGCTACAACCCTCCTATGTTTGCTTTCACATCTGAAAAGTAAATGCCAAATAAGACGGGTCCCAGGACAGATCTTTGTGGGACACCACGTGTGACTGGCTTTGAATCTGACAAGGCACCTGCAATGTTGACGTCATGGGTTCTGTTTCCTAGCCATTTTGCAAACTATCCTGTGACATATGATTTGATAATTCAGCTGTTGAGCTTGTCTATGATGCCTGAGTGGGGTATTGTGTCAAAGGCCCTAGCCAAGTGCAGGTAGGCTGTGCGGACCGCGTAGCCCTCATCAATGGCCCTACTGACAGTATCAAAATAGTCAAACATGTGCAAAATGCAGGATCTGCCCTGTACAAAGCTGAACTGGGTGGGATCAAGGGTCTGTAGGTCACCAATGTCTCTGTTTAAGAGCTCCAGAATGACTCTTTCCATAGCTTTGCAGACAAGGCTGGTTAAGCTTGTGTGGTGGTAGTCCCCAGGGTCTGTGGAGGCATCTCCTTTGTGGAGTGGGACCACTGTTGCTGTACGCCAGTGTTCAGGTACATATCCTGTAGCAAGGCTAAGTTTAAATAGCATTTGTATATACGGGTTTAGCTCCTTCTGGAGTTCACATAGCACGCAACTGGGGATACCATCAGGTCCCAATGATGCTGTGTTCTTGTCTTTGCTTAGTGCGGCTCTCACATGGACATCTGAGATGACAGTGAGGTTACATTCATCTGTGATAACTATCTTCTGTTGGGGGTGAGGGAGGGGGAAAATTGCACTGAACCTGTCTGCCAGAATGTTGCCAATATCTGTCAGGTCACTGAAATATATGTTGTTGTGTACCAACTCAGAGCATATCTGAGGGTTCACACCCAGGTTTCTGACATAACTGAAGAAGGCAGTGTGGTTATCTCTATCGTCCTTGGTGTTTATGTCTCAAAGTTGACCTTGGATGTCTTTATGAGAGAATGTAGCTTTTTACTAGTGCTGCTCACAGCCGCCATCCCTTTAGGAAATGTAGCTCTGTCTTGCATTAGTATCCTTCAATTGTTATACAGTTTGTTTATGGCTGGGGTCCACCAGACAGGCCACATTCACTTGGTGGAGACGGTCATGTTTTTATTTGTGATTGCATGGTCCATGCTATCTCAGAGATGTCCGTAGAAAGTGTCTGTGAAGGAGTCACCATTGTGTGTTGTGGTTTCCACTGGCCCAGTGGGCTTAATGGATACCATCGCAGTCCAAAGAAGTGTGAAGTCAGCTTTTGAGGTGTATGTCACCATACTCTTCGTATTATACTAGCACTGACACAAGTGTAGACAATTTCCCAGAATCCATCAAACAAAACAGACATGCAAAATGTAACACTTCCACAAGAGGGGTAAGCATACTGGATGTGATAATCAGAAATATGTGTACTGGATGTCAAGATGAGAAGTGTATCCCTCACTGGTAAGACCAGACCATAGAGTAAGCACACTGTAGTTACACATCACAACCCCAGTCCCTGGCCAGACTACCACAGTGAAACACATGTATAAAGCATAGCTTGCACCCCTACAAACCAATGTGGAATCCATGAAAAGCCCTGTGCATGTCCAGAATATGGTACACACTGCAGAACATGTTATACAGGCATACCAGGAACACAGCCAAGAGTGCTTGGAGTCTGCAATCACAAACAACAAGACACAATGCCATACACCCAGGCATCTGGCATGCTGGACACCATAAATTACTAAACCATTGAAGAGACTGAGGAAGCTACCACATGATAGATCTAACATGAAAAGTGAAGTAATCAGTGATCACTAGTATGGCAATAAAATGTGTCCACACATACAATCCACTAAGGCCAGGCAAAACAAGTAGAATCTGTGAATCCAGTGGCAATGTGACACCTGTCCCAAGTACACACACAACAACAACTCACCCTAATAAATACAAATGTATGTGATAGACGCAACCAGGTAGCCAAACCGGGGCCTGAGCACACCCAAATCAGTACTGTCAAAACTAGTCAGGAGGACAAGGTAACCACATACACCACATACCCACTCCCACATAGACCTACAACGATTGTAAACCAAACACATAAACACAAAAACATTCCCAGAAGCCCTAATTACAAGCACACAACACCAACACAAGCCTCCAAAGCAGACACCCAATAAAACAAACTCCAGACATAGCACATGTAACACATAGTACACAAACCTGGTGTGCCAAACAGTCACAGGACAGAAGGAGAAACAACATGCCTGATACAGTTGTAATAGGTGACTCCATAGTGAGGCATGCTGCTGTCCCAGGGATGGCTTGCACCTGTTACCCATGAGGGTCTGGATATTGCCTAAGGCTTTTGCAAACTACAGAGATCCTCCCGTAGGGAAGGCCAAAAAGAGCAACCCACCACCATAGAAAACAAAACTGGAAAGAAACAGAAGGGTAATGCTGATCAATGCCAGATGTGTAAACCTCAATATGCATGCTCCTGAGGCCCTCCCCAGTATGGAGAACATTGATGTCAGTCCAGTGATACACACCTGCTGCAAGCCTCTTGACAGCACACCAGCACTACCAGGTAATACCACATATCATGTGTTATGGCCAAAAAACCTGTAACAAAACATAAAAGGAGGGTGAGTATCCATATTCAGCACAGACAGCCATACGTCCAGTTAACTGAAAATGCCTTTGTCATTGCAGTCCACCCATGTGCAACTACCTGTACACAACACTGCTGTACAGTCTGTAGCATGCTACAGACCACACTGTCACTCACAGGAACCCCACCCCACTATCCTGAATGTCCTGAAGATAGTGGACAGGATGAATGCACCACCAAATACAAAACAAGGTACACACAAATTACCACATAGGTGGTAAACCATTATGTGTGGAAGGAGTAATCAGGGACCTAGTGACACAAGTGGACAGTCACCTGTCATGTGACAGCCACATCACCAATTTGTCTAGGAAGACTGTCTATATTGGACACTGTATCATGAAAGGAGTCACATCTATGTCAACAAAGGTCATTGTGCCCCTATATTGTTCCCCTATCAGACCATATTGTAATACAATGCCTCATTTGGGATGTACTTTACCTGGCACCTGCAGCAGTTAGAAAGACCTCAAAGGTACCTCAGCAAGAGTCATAAAGGGTCTCAACTATATCTCATATGCCGCCTGACTGTAGACACCACAGCCGAATGCAGTCACATACTGCCAACACAGAGGCATTGTATGTCTGTTGTACAAGTCCATGTCCAACACAGAAGTAATGGACATGCTCCACCCCAGAAAACCCAAAGCCATCGGAGCTGTGTGAGTCAGAGATGTCAACCTTAACCCATAATCAAATAGGATGTGCTGGAGGGACAGATACCTAACCCTGAGTCTCTCCACACCCAGGAACAGAATACCACTACATGTTAGGCAGAGCCCCTCACTGACACTCTTCAACAGGAAGTTAGCAAAATGGATGGATTATTGTAGATGTACACTGGGGGTCTTTACTGTGTCATGTCCAGACAGAGGCACAGCTAAGTAAATCATAACTGGCCATAATATTCACATAGCAAGGGGTGGCAAAAGCCACATGCACTGTGGCTATGCTTACACATGCCCTAGGGTGGATAGCCTAGTATGAACCTATGAACCTACTATGATACAAATTGTATGGAACACTAAGGATAACTCCAAGGCTGCTGCAACTGATGGTAGTAAGCATGTTGTGAATTCCTGGATATGCTCTGGATCACACAAATATTACAAACAACATACCAAACACACACACGTATTGCAAACATACATCCTGACAGGTGCAGTGCAAACCCCCCCCCCTCATAATGCCAAATATCTTTCCCAGCAGATCGCTGCCTCCCTGACATTATGTCAGCCTTACCACAGGATATGTACCCAAAGAGCAGTGTACAACAACAGTGGGTGTTCTCAAGAAAGGTGTCGCCTGAATGGATACTAAAAACAACCACCACAGATTCCTGAGATGCTTGGTCTGTACAGCTATGGTAAGGATCAGTATGTACCGCAGACATAACAATATTGGGGATCTATTGACACCCGACCCTAGCCAGTGTGGGTATATGAAGTGCAGACCCCGCCCCTAAACATGTGTGACTCAGTTGAAACAGTGATTGAGGTCACTGATGAGGGCAATGTGGCCCACACAGTGTAGCTGGACCTTGCAAAGCCTTCCATACAATACCCTACGTGTTCAATATAGATATGCTCACCAGCTTAAATATACACCCCAATGTCACTAGAGGGGTTGCAAACCAGACCAACGACAGAACTGACATGGCCAGACATGCTGTAGCCATGTCAGACTACATACCACATATAACAGGTATCCCACAAAGCTTGGTCCTGGGACCTTTCCCGTCTGGTATATATGCCCCATAGGTACAGGCCAACATGTAAGGACTGTGCCTGAACATGTTTGCAGAGGAATACAGACCGAATAACATATCTGACACTCCAGCTGACACAAGCGTCCCACAAAAGGGCCACATAGAAACAGACAACCAGTGCCATAGCCATGTCAGCATGTGAAATGGAGACAACTGTATAGTCAACCTCTGTGGATATACAGTAAGTGACCACCAATTACCACATAGGTGTTAACCCATTACATACATCACATGTAATGACAGACCTGGGTACACAAGGGGATAGATATCCTGCATAGGACAAACATGTGGCTGTAGTGTTAACAGAAACAATCCATATACCAACCTAATCATGAAGGTTATGACATCTAGATAAGGGGAGGTCATTGTGGTTCTGCAGTTATCCTTCATCAGCATTACAAATGACCACAACAGCCCCTGTGGGGTGTACCTCAGCAGACACCTCCATCAACTGTGAAGTCCACAACAGTACCTCACCAGGAGTATCATAGAGCTTGAACACATGTAATGTGTTGCCTGATTAAACAGAGTGCAACTCCACACACTGCCATGCTGGCCACCCAGATGCAAGCTGTGCCTGATGTAGAAAGCCATGTCCAAGCTGGAATCAATGAACATGCTGCACCTTGTACAATCTGAATGGCAGTGAGCTATGCACATGAGGGACCTGAACCCCAGCACTGACATACATAGGACAAGCTGTACTGCATTATCCATAACACAGAAGCCACTTCCACGCATGAGTAAACTACCAGTACAGGTTATCCATAGAGTCACTCATTGATTCTCCTCAACAGGAATCTTAATGAGTGGATGGAAGACGGTAGGTTTACCCTGGGTATCAATGTTATGTCACAGGTAGACAGAGGCACAGTATACTACACAAGACATATGTCATGGCAAACTACACTTACAATGTGTCGAAGGACAAACACACTCTCAGACTAGCATTAGAAATGGCCTAGGGCACATCGGTAGTGTTTGCCAATGTACACCTATGTTGTGGAATACACTACTGATGTTGGATGAGGCTGTTGTAAGTAGTTCATATCCGAACATAATGCAACATGGTCAGATAGGTTCATAGGTTTATACTAGGCTATCTGCCCTAAGGAAGGTATAAGCCCAGCCCAGAGTTTTGTGGCATACGCCACCCCTTATATGGAAACAATACTGTGCCTATTGATTTGTCGTGCCTCTGTCCAGCAGTGGCACAGAGACGGTCCCCGGGGTAAACCTATGATCTCCCATCCACAGGTAAAGATTCCCCTTGAAAAGAGCCACTGAGGTGCTCTGCCTCACATGGACCGGGATTGTATTCCACAGCATAGGGAGTCTCTGAGTGATAAATCTATCCCTCCAATATGTCCTACTTATATCCCTGCTAAGGTTTAAGTCACTTGCCCTAGTGGTTCTGGTGGATTTGGCGATTTTGAGGTGGAGCATGTCCATTACTTCCTGGTTGGACATGGCCTTGCATGTCAGGCACTTGTCGCCTCTGGAGTGTCTTCAATCTGGCAGCATATGACAGATGTTGGAGACCCTTTATCCTTTTGGTGGGGGACTTTTGGGGTCTCTCTGATTGCTGCAGATGTCAGGTGAGATACATCCAGAATGGGGCATTGTACTCGATCATTGGTCTGATAAGTGAAGAGTACAGGGGAACAATGACCCCACTAGATCTGGATGTGAATCCCTTCCTGATCAGGTGGGCGATGTAGAAGGTCTTTCTAGCCACGTTAGCAACGTGAGTGTCAGGAGAAAGGCCACTGTAAACCTGGGTCCCCAGGTCCATGATAACCTCCTCTGTGCTTACAGGATTGCCACCTACATGGTAGCTTGGGGTTACCTTGCTTTTCCCGCAGGGTATGACTATACATGTTTTGGCATTTAACGTCAGGCCATGGCTCTGGCACCAGCTATCAGTGTCTGTGAGTCCCTTCTGAAGGATATCCGTGTCTGATGCACTGTCCACTATGGCGCCCAGTTTGCAGTCATCTGCAAACCTTGTCAGCCAAAGTCCTCCCATGTTGGCCTGTACCTCTGAGTAGTAGATGGCGAACAATAGGGGGCCAAGGACTGAGCCCTGTGGGACACCACTTGTGACCAGCTTGGAGTCTGACATAGCGCCAGCAACTCTAACCCTGTGGGTCCTGTCCTTAAGCCAGTTTGCAACCCATCTTGTGACATATGGGTTTACATTTAGGTTGGTAGGTCCTTCTACAATACCCGAGTGGGGTATTGTGTCGAAAGCATTTGCAAGGTCAAGGTAGGCTGTATGGACTGCCCTTCCCTCAGCAATGGCCTTAGTGACTGTTTTGAAGAAGTCGACCAAGTTCAAAAGGCATGATCTGCCCTTGACCAAGCCAAACTGGGACGGGTCCAATGTCTGCATGTCCCCTATATCTTTGTTTATGAGCTCCATTATGATCCTCTCCATAGCTTTGCAGACTAGATTGTTAAGCTTATGGGGTGGTAAATACCAGGGTCCATAGAGGCACCGCCCTCGTGCAGATGTGCACAACTGGACCCTAACCAGGCTGTTGTGCACACTATGGAAATGTAAAGCAGTGATAGGACTAAAGCCCAGGATACTGACCACCACAGTGAAAGTACTGAACCACTACACTATACAGTACTACAGTGTTAGGTCAGTATGAACGGATGTTGACAATTGTGTGCAAAGTGTGCGCAATTGTGTGCAAAGGGATTCCGGATATTGGCAAAGGCTCTTGCCACCCCCATAGTGCCTTTTTTAGGCAAGGCTCAAATTCTAAACCTACCACCCTAGAACACAAAATAGGAAAAAAACTAAGGGTAATGCTGCTCAATGCCAGAAGTCTAAATCTCAAAATGCACGCACTCGAGGCCCTTCTCAGTATGGAGAACATCGATGTCTGTGCTGTGACAGAAACCTGGTTCAAGGCTCCTGAGAGCACCCCAGCGCTATCAGGTTTTACCTCATATCATGCGTTCCGGCCCCAAAATCTGGACAATACCAAGAAAGGAGGGGGGGTATCCATATTCATCAAGGACACCCACACCTCAAGACTGGTGGCAACGCACGATGCATCGGAGACCATCCAGGTGCAATTAACCATAGGCAAGACTGCTCTGCAAATTGTAGCATGTTACAGGCCACCTCACAAACTCAGGAACCTCACATGGCCTTCCTGAAAACACTAGAGGATAAATGTATCACCAAACACCATCATACTAGGTGACTTCAATTACCCTAATATAGACTGGGAACACTACTCAAGCCCAAACACCCTAGCCCAAAAGTTCCTGGAATTCATAAACTCAAATGCCATGGAACAACTAGTCACCATCCCCACAAGAGGAGATAACATACTTGATCTCATCATCACGAACATGGGAGCACAATGTTCAACACTGGAGGTGTACCCTCACTGGTGAGATCAGACCACAAACTAATCTCGCTGGAGGTCCTCATCCCACCCCACCTGAAATAAAAAGACCACAGTAAAGAACTTCTCAAAAGCCGACTTCACACTTCTAAAGACTAGTGTGGTCTCCTTTAAGGCCTCCGTGCCGGCGGAAAACAGTACTCAAGCCGCTGAATCACTTACAAATGCCTTCTACCAGCACCTGCAGGACTGCATGGATAAGGCAATCCCAAGCAAAACAAAGACTCTTTGTACCAAAGGCAAGCGTCCAGTCTGGTGGACCCCAGCCATAAACAAACTCTACAACAAAAGGAGGAAGCTACTACAAGATAGAGCAAAATCCTTAAAAGGTAAGACACCCTTGATCACTATAAGTAAAAAACTAAGAGCTCTCATAAAATCATCCAAAGCAAATTTCGAGAGGAAATAGCTAAAGACTCAAAAGACAATCATAAGGCCTTCTTTAGCTATGTTAGAAACCTGGGAGGAAACTCCCAGATATGCTCAGAGCTAGTTCAAAATGATGTGAAGATTACTGATCCTACAGACATTGCCAACATACTGGCTGACAGGTTCAGTGCAAACTTCTCCCCCCCCCAAAAGGAGAGATATCTATACCAAACGATTGCAGCCCCCCAAACATCTCCAGCGCCCAAGTGAGAACTGCTCTCCAAAGCAAAAACACAGCATCCATGGGACCTGATGGTGTCCCCGGCTGTGTGCTCCATGAACTCAATGAGGAATTAAACCCACAGCTAGGACAGCTGTTTAATCAAAGTCTTACCTCTGGATACGTACCCAGGGAGTGGCGCACTGCAACTGTGGTACCACTTCACAAAGGCGGTGCCTCTACCGACCCTGGAAATTACCGCCCATTAGCTTGACAAGCCTTATCTGCAAAGCCATGGAGAGGATCATAATGGACCTCATAAATAAAGACATAGGGAATTTGCAGACTTTGGATCCAACCCACTTTGGCTTTGTCAAAGGCAGATCATGCCTTTTAAACTTGGTTGACTTTTTTCAATCAGTCACCAATCCCATTGATGAGGGAAAGGCAGTCCATACAGCCTACCTCGATCTGGCTAAGGCCTACGATACAATACCCCACTCGGGTATCATTGAAAAACTCATCAGCTTAAATGTCAACCCATACATCACAAGATGGGTTGCAAACTGGCTGAGTGACAGAACCCACAGGGTCAGAGTTGCTGGCGCCATGTCAGACTCAAAGCCTGTCACAAGTGGTGTCCCACAGGGCTCAGTCCTGGGCCCACTCTTGTTTGGCATCTACTTTTCCAAGTACAAGCAAACACAGGAGGGTTATGGCTGACAAAGTTTGCAGATGACTGCAAACTGGGCCATAGTAGAAAACACATCTGATACAGATATCCTTCAGAAGGGTCTCACAGAAACGGATAACTGGTGCCAGAGCCACGGCCTAAAGTTAAATGCCAAAAATGCATAGTCATACCCTTGGGAAAAACAAGGTTACCCCTAGCTACCAAATAGGTGGCAATCCACTGAGCACAGAAGAAGTTATCAGGGACCTGGGGACCCAGGTTGATAGTAGTCTGTCATTCGACACCCATGTAGCTAAAGTAGTTAGGAAGACCTTCTACATTGCCCACCTTATCATGAAGGGATTCTCATCTAGATCAAGGGAGGTCATAGTCTCCCTTTACTCATCACTCATCAGACCAATGATTGAGTACAATGCCCCATTCGAATGTATCTGACCCGACACTTGCAGCAGCTGGAGAGGCCACAAAAGTTCCTCACCAAAAGGATAAAGGGTCTCAAAGATCTGTCCTATGCTGCCCGACTGAAAGAACTCCAGCTCTATTCAGTCGCTTACCGCTTGCTCAGAGGTGACCCTTGCCTAACATACAAGGCCATGTCAAACCCAGATTTGATGAATATGCTTCACCTCAAAAAATCTAGATCCATCAGAGCCACAAGGGCGGGAGACTTAAACCTTGACACGGCTATTAATAGGACGTGCTGGAGGGATAGATTCATCACCCAAAGACTCCCTATGCTGTGGAACAAAATCCCGGTACATGTGAGGCAGAGTACCTCGCTGGCCTTGTTCAAGAGAAATCTTGATCAATGGATGGGAGATCACAGATATACCCCAGGGATAACCTCAGTGTCACTGCTCGACAGAGGCACAGCAAAATAATGGGTATAGTTCCCCATACTAAAGGGGTGGCGTAAGCCACAAAACGATGGGCTAGGCTTGTAAATGCCCTCGGGCAGATAGCCTAGTATGAACCATTGAACCTATGAACCTATGAAGTATCCCATGCAAAACCTGCAGGCACAGTATACTCCGTGTTGTGTTCACACAAAAAGCATTTGGACAGTAACTACACAACATGGCACAGAACACACAACCATAAACTGGAGATATTTGTTGAAGGTCACACTCATCCACAAATGTGATGAGCTGCAGAGTTCAACATATGGAAAGCTCACACTGGGCATGCTCACACACTTAGATAAATGAGACATCTTTCACACAACATGCCATGGGAAGGCTGAACTGGGCATGCTCACACACTTAGTCCAAATGTTACTCTTAGCAACTGTGAAAACACACCAGAGGATGCTCATTCCCCTTTCTAGACACTGATCATGTCAGCACCCTATAAGTATATCAGGGGAAAGGAAATCTCCCAGTAATGTGAATAGTGCGCTCCACTAATGGGTCCGTCTTTAGTGTCATAACGTAGTTAGGTAGGGGTTTGAATCCGGCAAGTGTGTGTGTGTGAAGGGATGTAAGTGTGTATGAAAGGAACATCCCTTTTGGCAACTGTGTAAACACACCACAGGATTCTCATTCCACTTTCTAAACTCTGATGATGTCAGCACCCTATAAGTATATCAGGGGAAAGAAAATCTCCCTGTAATGCGAATAGCGCGCTCTGCTAATGCATCCGTCTCTAGTATCATAACATAATTAGATAGGGGTTTGAATCCAGCAAGTGTGTGTGTGAACGGGTGTAAGTGTGTATGAAAAGAACATCCCTTTTGGCAACTGTGTAAACACACCACAGGATGCTCATTCCACTTTCTAAACTCTGATGATGTCAGCACCCTATAAGTATATCAGGGGAAAGGAAATCTCCCAGTAATGAAAATAGCGCGCTCTGCTAATGCATCCATCTCTAGTGTCATAACATAGTTAAGTAGGGGTTAGAATCCAGCAAGTGTGTGTGAAAGGAGCATCCCTTTTGGCAACTGTGTAAACACACCACAGGATGCTCATTCCACTTTCTAAACTCTGATGATGTCAGCACCCTATAAGTTTATCAGGGGAAAGAAATTCTCCCAGTAATACGAATAGCATGTTCCGCTAATGCGTCTGTCTCTAGTGTCATAACCTAGTTAGGTAGGGTTTTGAATCCAGCAAGTGTGTGTGAAAGGGGTTAAGTGTGTATGAAAGGAACATCCCTTTTGGCAACTGTGAAAACACACCACAGGATGCTCATTCCCCTTTCTAAACTGTGATGATGTCAGCACCCTATAAGTATATCAGGAGAAAGGAAATTTCACTGTAATGTGAATAGCGTGCTCTGCTAATGCGTAAGTCTCTAGTGTCATGACCTAATTAGGTAGGAGTTTGAATCCAGCAGGTGGCAAGTGTGTGAAGGGGGTTAACTGTGTATGTAAGTGGCATCCTTTTTGGCAACTGTGAAAACATACCACAGGATGCTCATTCCCCTTTCTAAACTCTGATGATGTCAGCACCCTATAAGTATATCAGGAGAAAGGCAATCTCTCAGTAATGCGAATAGCGCACTCTGCTAATGCATCTGTCTCTAGTGTCATAACATAATTAGGTAGGAGTTTAAATCCGGCAAGTGTGTGTGAAGGGGGGGTAAGGATGTATAATAGAAATATCCCTTTTGGCAACTGGGAAAACACACTACAGGATGCACATATCCCTTTCTAAATGATATCACAATTATTTATGGCTTTTGATTACAGACATGCCACGTGTGTTTTGCCCACACAGAATGCCCATGTGTGCGTGTTGTCTCTCACAATAATGCATGACATTGATTAAACCAGTTATGGCAATGCACACATGATGTATGTGTGTGCCAAATACACATATGTACCTGTGACCTTCAATAGTTACCATGTGTGATGCCTGCCACATGTGAATACATGGTATTTGCACAGGGTAACATTATGACTGTGGTCTTCTGTGCAGGTGCTGTATGTGGGATGTGTATATACAGTGTGAGATGTAGATGCTATCAGCCTAGTAGTGAGGGATACACACCTGGTCTGGGGCATATAGTCTACCTGTTGTTGATGAACAGGTGCTGCATGTTTTCACCTGTTGTGGGAGTGGTATGACGTTGTTCCATAGCAATGCAGTGACCGCATGCTAAGAACCGTTCAGCTAGGGTGTTGTAGCTACAGTAATTCATTAGCATTCAGTAATATGTCAGAATCCCTGGTGAGGGTCTGATGCCAACCAAGGTCAGGGTTCTACCAGCCTGTGTCACTTGCTCAGTGATCCCTTCCATGTTCCCTATCATGTATCCCAGTGAGGGACATCCCACATCAGCTGTGGTGGCATGGACAATGACTGAGTCATATCTGTCCATGCATCTGACTGACCTGTATGCTTGTGTTATGTGGTGGACCATAGTGCCCCATGAGCATGTCACTGTGACCTCCACCTTGTCCAGCCTGGTGAGCATGTCCTCACTGTACTGGACAATAAATGTACCTAACACAACTGCAGCAGTAGTGTTGTATAGCTGTACAGACTGTGCTTGTTTGGCACACAGGTTTTGTATGCTATGTGTTATGCGTGTTGTGTGCAGGCCTAACGTATGACTGTGTGCCAGCTGCAGAGGTGTCTGCCAGCCATGCAGGATGCTATCCTTAGGCTCCATGAATGGCCCGGTGTGTTTCCATGCTTGTATTGCTGTCAGTGTAGGTCCACATCAGACTGGTATTGCTGTCACTGTAGTATTTCCTGCCACCTGACAGGTTATGCCAGTACTGGGTTCAGAGTGCTTAGTCCACAGTTTGGCCATGTGTTTCCATCTCATACATGTGTTGTACATCCATGGGTAGGGGATAGGGTTGACTGTGTACATGTGGCAGCTGTGACATTACTACATGACTCACATATTCCACAACTGTACCATAGAGGTGACTGACAACTGACCTTTGCACATGCTACCATAGTATTGAGATTGCATTGGTGATTAACAGCACATAGGACCAATGGTGAACAAGATACATAGGTCCATAGGTTCATACAGGGATGTCTGCCCAGGGCATTTATCCACCTAGCCAGAATATGTGTGGCTTTCACCATGCATTGTAAATCTATCTTGCTATGCCCTTTTCCAAGGTTAGTATACTGTGCCTCTGTCTAACAGTGACACATAAGTGATACCCAGGGTAACCCTACAATGTCACATCCAGTCATTAATATCACTCTTGAAGATAGTCACTGAGTGACTCTGCCTAACCTCTATTGGGATAATATTCCAGAATGAAGGGAGCCTCTGAGTTATGAATGTGCCCCTCCAGCATGTCTTATGTATATCACTCCTGAGGTTCAAGTCTTTCCAGCGTGTATCCTGATGGGATCTGGATATTCTGAGGTGCAGCATGGCCATTAAGTGAGGGTTTGACATGGCTTTATATGTCAGACACAGATTGCCTATGAAGAGGCAGTATGCCACTGAGTAGAGCTGCTGTTTCTTTAACCAGTCAGTATGTGGCATCTGTTTGAGCCCTTTCATCCTCTTGTCGAGGTACGTATGTGGTCTTTCCAGTTGCTGCAGGTGTCTGGTAAGGTGCATGCCGACAGGGTCATTATAGTCAATTATGGGCATGATGAGGGATGAGTAAAGAGGCACAATGTCCTCCCCTGATCTACATGTGAATCCCATCATGATGATGTGGCCCATATAAAATGTTTTCCTAACCACTTTGTCCATGTTGTTGTCAAATGGTAGAATGCTATCAACCTGTGTACCCCAAGGTCCATAATTCCTTCGTCTGCACTTAATGGATTAACACATATGTGGTACTTTGTGGTCACTTTGTGTTTGACAAAGGGGATGACTATACGCTTTTGGTCATTCACCTTGAGGCCATGGCTGTGGCACAAGTCGTGTGTTTGCAAGAGGCCCTTTTGGAGGATGCGTGTGTTAGCTGGAGAGTTGATTATGGCATCCGGTTTGCAGTCATCTGCGACTTTGCTCAGCCACAGTACTTCCATGTTGGCCTGTACCTATGATAAATATATAATGAACATGATAGCTCCCAGGGCTGAGCCTTGTGGGACACCACTTGTAACTGGTTTGAGGCTGACATGGCTCCAGCAATTCTAACCATGTGTGTTCTGCCCCATGAGCCACTGTGCAATATCCATAGTGACATAGGGGTTAATATGTACACTGGTGAGCTTCCATAGAATGCACAAGTGGGGTATTGTATCAAAGGCTTATGCAAGGTCCAGGTAGGCTGTGTAGACCTCCCTCCCCTTGACAGTGGCCTTGGTGACTGTTTCAAAGAAATCAAACAGGTTTGAGAGGCAGGATCTGCCATTAACAAAGCCAAACTGTGTATGGTGACATGTCTGTAGGTTCCCAATATCCATATATGTGAGGTTCATGATGATCCTTGCCATAGCTTTGCAGACCAAGCTATTCAGACATATGGGGTGAATAGTGTCCAGGATCCGTGAAGGCACCACCTGAATGTAGAGGGACCACTGTTGCTGTACGCCACTCTTTGGCCACATATCGTGTAGTAAGGCTGGGATTGAACAGTAGTGTTATGTCTGGGTGTAGCTCTTCTTGTGGTTCATGTAGGACACAGCCTGGGAAACTGTCTGGTCCCATTGATGCAGTGTTTATTGCTTTGGAGAGGACAGGTCTTACCTGAGCATCTGTGATGTCAGGGGGGGCAGCACTCTGCTGGGAGACATATTTGCCCTTTTGGTGTGGTGGGGGGGAGAAGGTAGCAGTGAACCTGTCCACTAGGATGATGGCAATGTCTGTGTGTTTTGTATTTCGTGTGACATCTTGGATTACCTCTGAGCTAATCTGGGTATTACCACCCAGGTTCCCAACATAACTACAGAAAGCCTTGTGATTATCCTCAGTGGCTTGTGGAATCTTCTCTCAAAGATGGCCTTAGACAATCGTATGAGTGCCTGTAGTTGTCTTCTAATACTCATCAGTGATGCCTTCACATTTTGGGAGTTTGTTGTATCATGTAGTGGCTTCATCCTTCTATTGTATAGTTTGTTTATGGCTGGTGTCCATCACACAGGACGTCTGCCTTTGGAGGATTGGGTCATGCTTTCATATGTGGTTGCATGATCCTTGCATTCCTGAATGTGCCCATAGAATGCCTTTATACAGGTATCTACAGTCTGGTCCATATTTTCAACAGGCCTGGGGCCTTTGAAGGTTTCCACATCATTTATGAGGGGTGTGAACGTGCTTGACATGTGCTGTTGACTGACGTCCCGCCCTCCAGACTGAGCAAGGTGAGGGTCACATTTAGCTACCTGTCGGGTGATAGAATGTGCCACATAACACAGGCACACAGGTCACTCCACAGCAAGTACAAGTATCAGGCAGTCATTGTCCATGCTGGTGCAAACAACCTGAGACGTACCTCCCTGGACCACATGGAAAGAGACACAGAGGAGCTCTTACAGCACCCTCTCAAACTCAGGACTCCCACACAGCCTTCATGCTCACACAGGAGAGTATAGATTTCTCTGCAAACATCATCATACTGGGTGACGTCAGCTACCCAAACATAGACTGTGAACATTACACAAGCCACAATACCCAAGCTCTAGGGTTCCCATAGATCAGACACTCTTTAGCTATGGAACAGGTAATCAACCTTCCCACAAGAGGGGCAGATATACTAGACCTGATCATCATAAACATGAGTACAAAATGCTCACCACTGGAAGTATATCCCTCATTGTTGCAATCGAACCATATACTAATCACACTGGAGTACTGGATCCCCCACATATGCAAACCTCGAACACATCGATGTGTGTGTGGGAAATGCCCCTATTAGCAAATGTGACAGTACACTACAGGATGCAGATTCCCCTTTCGAAACACTGATGATGTCAGGACTCTATAACTATATTACCTGAATGAAAGTCATCCAGTAATTCGTATAGCGCGCTCCGCTGATGCGTCTTTCTTTGGTGTCATAATATAATTAGGTAGGGGTTTGAATCCTGCAAAGGGAATGTATGTGTGTTAGTATAAGTGGGGTTTGTGTGTGTGCATAATGCTGGCAGGAAAAGGTGCCTTTTGCCAACTGGGAGAAGACACTACAGGGTGCACATCCCTCCTCCTACACACAGATGATGTCAGCACCCTCTAAGTACAGCATTACAATGGATTTCTCCCAATTATGCAAATAGCACACTCTGCTAATGTGTCTGCCTTTACTGTCATAACACGGTTTGGTAGGGGTTTGAATCTTGCAAATGGAAAGTATGTGTTTTAGTGTGTGTGTGCACAATGATGGGGGTGGGATGTGGCTTTTGCCAAATGGGGCTATGCACTGCAGGGTGCACATTTCCCTTAACAAGCAGTGATGTTGACAGCACCCTATAAAAACAAAACTACAAAAGAGAAGGTGGTGGTACCAATAACACATGTAAGGTAACACTTCTTCAAGTAATGTCCACAAAATGAAGTAGGATAAACGAACAATCCTTTTACTCTATACAAACAACATGACAACAGACAACTGCCAGTACTCAGTATAGTGTTACATGCTACTGTAACACACACATGTACCAGAATATACCTAGATAGTGTTTTGAAGCCTGAATGTGGCAAGTGTGTGGATGTGGGATGTGTCTGTGTGTGCATTTCCGTATGGGAAACATGTTTGATGTGGCAATCAGGGTACCACAGTACCTGATGCACATTGCACCTTTAAACTAATGAGGTTGCCTGCACCCTGTGAGTACAGGTGGAGAGGAGGAAATCGGTAGTAATCAACATAGTGCACTTCTCAAATGTGTACCTGTCATGTATCGACAGCTACTCATGTAGGGTAATAAATAATGGGAATGGCAGGTGAGCGTGTGCATGTGTGGGGGTAGCAGGGTGTGCACATTACTCAGCTTGGCTATACATATCCCAACAACACCACAAGCACAGTACACTACCTTGCTATGTATGCATGTAATTACACAGTTATTCACGAGGTAGGACTGTGATGCTATCCATGCAGCCCATTGGGCCAGTGGAAGCCACAACACACACTGCTGGCCCCTTTGCAAAAGCTTACCACAGACATCCCACATAGTGCATGTACTGTGCACACACATATCTAACCCAGAACGTATGCACACCACTTATTTATCCTGTCCAGTGGACTACAGATACAGGCACATTGTATGACAATAGCAGGAGGCTACTGCAGCACAGAGCAGATTCACATGAAGGCAAGGCATCTGTGGTCATCAGTGTTAAGATGCTTCACATTCACCAAATGCACAGATATTGGCAACATTGTTGCAGACATTTTAGGTGCAGGTACCCCCCCCCCACATTCTCCTACACAAGTGGAATTAGTTATCACAGATGACTGTAACCTCCCTATCCTCTCACATGTCCAGGTGAGGGCCACCCTCAACATTGCAGAACACATAGCATCACTGTTATGAAATGGTATCCCTGGATGTGTGCTACGTTCATCCCTGGAGGACATAGCACCACATGACAGACTGATATTAGTCCCTGGCCATACTACAGGATATGTACCTGAACAGTGCCATACATACACAGTGGTCCCACACCAATGAGGAGTAACCTCTGCTGACCATGGTAACTACTGCATCATATGCACAACTGGCCTTGTGTTCTAAGCTATGGAAGTTTTAAGTATGGACAACATGTACAGGAATATTACATATGTATATATTTCAGGACTATGTACACACAACCTATCTCATGGACATACCTATAGATAGTGAACTATGATACATTTGGAGGTGTCACAGTAAACACAGTATTAACCTGCTACTTTGCATTACCTCTGTTTGTGGCAGCTGTTGCTGTGTCAGTGGTGCTGCTTGCTGTTTGCTGTTTGCTGCTGCTGCTGCTGGTTTTGCTGCTGGCTGTCTGTATATTCTTTTTATTTCTCTGTCTGTTTCTCTGTCTCTTTCTCAGTAGGTTTTGTGCAATGACTGTATTGCATGTGTGGAGTGTGGGTACTGGATGCTTTTGTAGGTATCTGCATAGGTCCATGTGATGGAATTGCACCAATTGTAAGGCAGCATTGGCTAATTGCATACAGCCAGTTGTGTACTGATTGCATGTCTCACTGTGATTTCAGGACAGTGCTATAAAAGGGTATGTGAGATAGGCATTGCCCTTTCAGATTGTAAGGGCGTGGACCATGCTGGTATGCTGTTGACAATGTTCTGTGAGTGTGAAGGTTAGTACATCTCTCATGCTTCATGCTGTGTTGTGAATTCAGGTTGCTGCATTTCTCTCGCCTGTTCCCTGTAGTGAGTGTGTATGCATACTGACACCTACGACTATATTTCCTATGTATTGCTATATATACATATGTGTACATATACATACTTTCATATATGTACATTAGCTGACAATATTGGGTACAACCTAACAATTTGCAGGGCTGCTTCTGTTAACACTACACTAGTATGGGAATCCAGTAATTGGGACAGTAAAAGTCTGCCTGACATGCTTTGGGTAGTACACATACAATATTGCCTTTATCTTCATTCCTACTATTACATGTTCCACTTATTTAGCACTATATTCCTGTATGAGAGTCATGGCTTACTGGTAGGTCATACAGACTAGTGTTACAATGGTCTTGTGGTAGGGCCTACTAGTATGCTTATATTTTGCTTTCAAACTGAGTATAGGGCCTATCAATCAGAGTGCTGGGGGCACCTTTAAGCAGTTAAAGGGGTTAGTAGGTCTCACAGGAGTCAGGCTGTGTTGCAGATTCTGGTTGCTGCATTTATCTTCACTGTTTCCTGTAGTGAGTGTGTATGGATACTGACACCTCCCACTATATTTCATATGCATTAATATATATATATATATATATATGTATGTATGTATGTGTACATATACATACTTTCATATATGTACATTACCTTACATTATTATGTACAAGCTAACAATTAGCAGGGCTGTTACTGTTAACACTAAACTAGTATGGGAATACGGTTGTTCAGGCATTACAGATCTATCTGACATGCTTTGGGTAGTACACATCCTATATTACCTTTATATTGATTCCTACTATTACATGTAATATTTATTTCAGCATTATGTTATTGTATGAGAGTTATGGCTTAGTGGTAGGTCATGCAGACTAGTGTTATCAAGGTCCTGGGTTTGGAACTGACAGTACGTGTTTTTTTCTTTCAAACTGAGTATAGGACCTGTCAATCAAAGTGCTGAAGGCACCTTTACGCAGTTAAAAGGGTTATTAAGTCTCACAGCAGTCAGGCTGTGTTGTAGATTGTGGTTGCTGCATTTATTTTCACTGTTTCCTGTAGTGAGTGTGTGTGAATGCTGACACCTACCACTATATTTCACATGTATTAATATATTTATATATATATATATATATATATATATATATATATATATATGTGTGTGTGTGTACATATAATACTTTCATATATGTACATTACCTCACATTATTATGTACAAGCTAACAATTAGCAGGGCTGTTTCCGTGAACACTAAACTTGTGTGGGAATCCAGTAATTCAGGCATTAAAATCTACCTGACATGCTTTGGGTAGTACACATCCTATATTACCTTTATATTGATTCCTACTATTACATGTTATATTTATTTTAGCACTATGTTTTTGTATGAGAGTCATGGCTTAGTGTTAGGTCATACAGACTAGTGTTACTAGTGTCCTGGGCTCGAGACTGACAGTGGGAATTTATTTTTCTTTTGAAATGAGTACAGGACCTGTCAATCAAAAGTGCCAAAGGCACTTTCAAGCATTTAAAACCAGGTCTGTGCTCGTTTGCGCGGAGCTCACGCATGCGCACTGGCGTTCAGCTCCGCGCACACAAGCGCACACCCGCGCTATTTTCTTTGAAAGAAAAGAAAAAGGGGTGACAGGAAAGTGGTAAAAAAGGGGTCACAAAGAGGGTAAGACAGTAGGGAAACAAGCTTGGTATTTGCAGGAAGGATGTAGGTGAGACCCATAGCTGCCCATGTCTTTCTCAGCAACAGCTGTGGTTTTGTATGCAATTTGGTGTGACATTTGGAACCTTCCATCCCTGAGAGAGGTGTCAGGACAACATTAATACCTGTTGTACAGCCAATTGTAATTAACAGTTTCGATGTCCAGCGGACATGTGTGCAACATGGACAGCTATGTATGGGGAGTAATTTTGTTGTGGGTAGAGAGTGCCCTTTTTTTTGTTTTTTTATCAGGTGAGAGTGGTATGTCAGGTGAGGTAGTCGGTATAGCTGGGGAGGTAGGTTGGGTAGCTTAACAGACACGACAGACAAGACGCATACAGGGGCGGTGTATGACACATGTGGGGGGGTTACACAATTGACGGGGACGGAGGTTGGGATATCCATGGCACATAAGCCCACAGATGGCAACAGTGGAACTGACATCCCCACCCATAGGCAGTTGCCACTGTTCCTTCACAGCCCAGGATGGGGCTGTGCTGGGGGCTGTGCAGTCGGGACAATGGGCAAGCCCGTAAGCTGTGCCACCCGGGCCTCAAGCTGGCGTAGGGGCCCCAGAACAGAGTCTTGGATCTCCCTTCACACCACAGACCGGACACCTTGGAGGGTGAGTGGACGTGCTCCTCCAGCCACGCTTTCAGAGGGGGGACGGGCCCCATCCCCTGCAGCGCTTCCACCCGAAGGTGGCACAGGGCCACCGGAGGAGGGTCCGGCCTGGGCACTAGTGCCAGGTGCACTCGCCAGCTGAGGTGGGAGAGGTGGGTCCGCTGGGACCTGCCTTCCCAAGCGTTCTAGGTTTGTGTGTATGTTATGTTAGTTTGGGTTAGTGGCATATTATTCCATTCAAATTAGTTGTAACAGCATGCACTGGTATTCCCATTAAACAAACACCCGGATATTAACACCATTGGACAAAGAGCATATCAATATCACATGCATTATTTGAACAGAAATACACAATTGAACAACATGCAGGGTTGATTAATGGCAACAGGCCATCAGGTTTGCCGGTTTGCAGGTATGACCAGGGCACATGCAACAACAGACATGCATATATTTTTGAAACAGGACAAATGTCCATGGTTAAAGAAATGTTCACATACCAGTATTTAGTGTTTTTTTTTAATTTGCAATTATAGGGTGGGGTGGAGAAAGAAAATGATGACACATTCATAAATTATACATTGATATACATTTGTAATAGAAACACAATTAACTAGTGGGTGATACTTTCCCACTGATTCTTACTTGACTGTCATGCTAGACCTGTTACACATACATCACTATCCTAGTTATTTTGAATTTGATCAGATACATCATCCTGCTACACTTTGATGATAGGGCAGGGGACAGCTATGGATGTTTAGTATGTCAGACAATCATTCATTCTATCTGCAAATTGCTGACTGTGATCACCATATACAGAGTTTGGCCTGAACATTCAAGAGTCAGACACACTGAAATCAGTTTGGGATGTTAAGTTTTAATTCCCACATGCATTTATTTCTGTAGAACCACACTGAAGCTTATATATTCAGGTGCTATTACTATGTTATTCATTGATACATGACCCTTTCTGTCACTCTCACAGATCCTGCAATTTCACAGTTCGGGTTGGTACTTCTAGGCTTTGTTCACATATTAGACCTGTGGGGATTCCAACACTTTCCAGCAGCCTCACTTCTGTCATGATTCAGCATTTCAACAGGGGATATATCTCACCTGTGATTACCTCAGCTTCTGAAGCTGTACTCTTGAGACTACTGCAGGTTATACTACATTTAATTAATGGTGGGACATCTGTATTACAGCACTATTTATTTCTATCACTTACATTTCCAGTTTCACTTGCATACTGATGAACTTGTTGCAGCCATACCTGCAGACTTTTACTTGCTGCTTGCACATTCCATTACTTTTAATCAATACACTGCAGTGTTCTGCTACGTGCTACACTATAATATTTATTTACAAGTACTAGGTGGGGTTACTAACCTGCATGGTGGCGCAGCCGCACCAGCCTGCGGTCATGTGCCATTCGATTCGCAGAGCAGACACCTGCAGCTGTAATACAAAACAAGTAATATTGGAATACACATCTCCTTGGTATCAGCTAGTTGAATTCCTTACATACATAAGTAAAATGTAACTTACTCAGTAGTGGGGCGTTGGGCATATCCCAGGCCTCCTGGATCCATTGGGTCAACTGGTCTTGCTTACGTCGCTTGAGGTCCACATGGTGGTGACTGACCTTCTCACCAGTGCGTGGAATGCCAGTAGCACTGGTCAGATCATGAGCCAACTGGTCCCATGCCTCCGCCCTGTAAGCTCCCCATGAGACCTGGCCCTGCATGAGTTGGGCCTCATGATGGTGAACTAGGAGCCAGACCATGTATCTGGACTCCTCAATGCCCCACCGCTGTGCTTGAAAGCAACGTCCCTCCCCTACTCCACTCATTCTGCCTGCAGGTCTATTCTACAATCGTTTATGCTGTGTATTCCTGCCTATGGGGCTTATATATGCCGAATTTCCCGCACATTTCTATGATTGGCCGGTTTAGAATTGTATCTACTTCACAGAAACTGCTTTATCATGCTCCATTTTGGCTTATATCCTATTTATATGCTATTTCTGCATTTCTATGTGCTGCTGTCATGGCTTAGTGGTTTAGTACCTTGACTCTAGTGCATGGTATCCTGGGTTTGAATCTGACCACTGAATTTTAAATTTTATGACTGTCTAGAAATGACTTCAGGACCTGTCAATCAATCATGCCAAAAGCACTTTTAAACACTTTAAAACCAGGTTTGCATGGAGCTCACGCATGCGCACCGCCGGTTAGCTTGTGGGCACGTCGCGCAAACGGTGTGCGCTGGGTTACACCTTAATTGGCTAGTAACACACATGTTAAACTAAGCACAGCTAGTTGCACACAGTTTGAGCCTGTTAAACCAGTCCTTAGCTACGGGCAAGCAGTTTGCAGTTTGTGAAACACTACTTAGCTACGGGCACTCTGTCTCACTGCAGTTTAGCTATCAGTACATTTCTACATATATTTATTATTGTATTACTTGAAAACATATGCTCCATTTCATTCCATTTTACAAAAGGGAATACTTTTACATTTGTACAATACTGTCAGGGGCCTTTTTAGTGCTTATTTACAAAAAAAAAAAAAAGGTTGTTGTGTGGGCTCGAATCTTGCCTGCCTGCTCTCAAGCCGACAACTCTACCGCTATGCTATTACTTCGTGGCTTACTTTGCATATTTAGTTCTTATATCCTTCTCCACTGATTGCTAACTGCAGTTGCGCTAGTAGCACACCCGCGCACACGAGCGCACACAGTAGCAAACATTTACGGGGTTTAAAAAAAATAAAACAGTTTTTATTTTCATTTTATAACATCTGTTCACTCTTTACATTGCTGGTCTGTGGGGGGGGCATGTATTGTATAGTGTGTTTAATCACATTTCCATGGCCTTTCTCGTGGCTGTTTACTTTCAGCCATTATAGACTTCCCGGGGCATGTCCGCTTGCAGGGCTTAGCCAACGGACACGCCCCCTTCTGTCTTACACGGACCGTGTAAGAGTTACAGTGTGATTCAGCATGCCTCATGCACCTCATGCATATGCATGACATGCTGACATCACACCGTTTAACTGCAGCCTCCGTGTAAGAGTTATAACTCTTACAGGGAGGCTTCCTGAATCTGGCCCACTGTGTTTTCATTCACATTGAAGGTTGTGTATTACATGTTTTTCAGAACCCCAAACCAAAACACTGCCGTCAACCATTCCATTCCCAAACACCTGTTAACATCCATCACTTCCACAAAGCTTTACATTTTGCAACTTTTCTGTAAAAATGAAATATGCGATACATAAATAGTTTACCATTTAGTAAATAAAAAGTTCACTAGAAAGCATTTCCAAGCGGTCTGTCTTTTTCTTGTCAGCATTGCTTCTTCACAGTAAAAGTACTCCTTTAATCAGTAACAGACCAGTCCTGCCAATTGAAGCGTGCGTCCATCATGCATGTAAAACAGGAAAAAGATTTCCACAATTGCTTCTCTTCCTTAATGTCAGCAAAACTAGCTTTTCAACAGAAAACGCAAAGAGTGACAACTTATGGTGTTTCTCTCAGCTGTTTTCAAGCCAGCAATAGTATTATTGCAACCATGAAAATCTGGTTGCGATAATACGTAAGTACCTGTACTCATCTGGGCAAGCTCATGCCTGTATTTATCCTGGCTTCCTAGTCTGCCTACAATGTTCATGACCTCTGGGGCTCTTAATTTGTTTGAAGTCCTTTGCTGCTGTAAGAAGGCTTTTATCAAGATGATGAGTACAGTACTACAGGCTGATTTCTTGTCTCTGCATTGTTTTGAACTATGGCTGCTGTTCCTAGAAGCAAAGCAGCTTATGATCCCATCAGATTGTGTCCCACCTCCATGGAATCTGGTCTCAGGCACTCAAAGGAATCTTTTTGTCATGAAACTTACTGTGTAGCAAAAGTTCTATTTCCAGGCTCTTTTGGACTGACACACATATTTATAAACCTGGAAAAAAGCCATTTATAGCTGTTTGAGCATATGGTTTTCTTTTTCTTTCACCTAATCTACTGTCAGCATGGCCTCCCTCGAGTTCTCTCTACTGTTTCTGGCATACTTCCTCATTCCTCTTTTTTTCCCTAAGATTTTACCCATTTAACCTGGACAGAAAGAATTCAAAAAGGAAACAGAGGACAATTTATAGCTTGTATGGCCCTCCCATTCCATGATGCCACTGACATGGATGTAAATTGCTTGTGATAGATAACTTTCCTTTTCATGGATCTCCCTGTTGGCTGCCTTTCTATGCCTGCTTTCACTACAACTGTACCCTCCTCCAATGATACCATTAAGAGTTTCAAATTCCGTACTGATGTTATCCCACCCCCTCTGTAGCATGTCTCAGGAACTTGCATTTACTTTTATCCTAAGATCTCTGTTCTTAGGTTAGTTTGCACTCCTACACAAGTCCTTAACTACCAAAAGAACGTTGCCATATGCCGTAAAAACTTTATTTTCCCCATCATTCTACTTTATTGTTGTCACTGTTGCCTCTTTCCCTTTTTTTCTGTTGTTTGTGTCTGGTCTCTTCTCTATGTTGTTATCACCTTTCTCCAAAGACGGTGAGCTGGTTTATCAAACCATAAAGCTATATCTGCAAACTTTTGATTAGTTGGTTGATGTCATAAGAGTGAAACAATCAGCAAACCAGCTTTAATAAAGAACCATTAACCTGATCTTCATGCAAGGTCCCACGTTACATAACTTATTTCTATACAATTTATATATACTTGTTAACCAAAGTATATGATTATGCAGAACATTTCTATGTATTATTAATGTTCATGGTATTTATGAAATTGCTTGTAAATAGAGATGAAATTACATCCTCCTCTACAGTGAGTGTCTGTCGTCCTCTACTGTTAATAAATAAGTGACAATTTTTTATAGAAAAATGGGAACAGCCAGTTGAAACACACAGTATTATAGAAAAGCTGCTATCTAGTAAACCATGGTGGAAGCACAGTATTATTTAAACTATGCATTTTGATTCAGTTACCTTTTACATGAAAATCTGAACCTTTTAATCTCTACAATTTGATTATATTTTGGTGTGTAATTACAATGCAGAATAGCCACAGGGGAAAGTGTGCTTATTTATCATGCATTCATCTGCTAGATGACCTAGACTTATAACACCTATTGTTTGTGGTTTAGAATAAATAATCCTTTGAGAGCACATCACCTATTCATCTTGGCTCATACTATAACACCTGTCACTAAGAATATGATTTGAATTGTGGAACAATCCAGCTAGTTAAATAGCTGTTAATATTTACGTTTGTGTGAGTTTAGCAGTTATACTATCCTACATTCTGGTGTGGTAGATGCTCTATCCTGTTTAAACATTAACTCCTATGTAACCTGCTAGATAACTCACAGCTGCACTGAAACTTGGTTGTAAACTCTCTTCAACAGGCTTGTCTCTAGTGATGTCCCAAGGGGATCCATATTGGGGACTCTCCTCTTTAGTGAGTTCATTTGTGAAGATAAACTTTTTTGTCAAGAGTCTAAGGATGGCAAATGTTGCTGCTGACTCCAAAGTTGGGGATGTCATTAACTCCATATCTGGTATCCATATTCTGCATAAGGGTCTAGACCATTCTAGCAGTGTTGGTGAGGTAACAGGTAGCACACTCACCTTTGGACTAGAAGGCTGCGGTTTCTATTTCCATATGAGGTAAATGGATTGGTGACAATGTAGTGCAGGAGAAAAAGGGGTGGGGCTGATGCTGCACTCCTGACTGTGTCTTTCTGTGGATGAGACATTACCATCTGCTTGAGTTGGTGGCAGTGCAACTGAATAGAAAAGACCCTACGGCACCTATCAACAGGAGTAGTGGAAATTCCCTCATGCCCTGACAAAAATTTCACCTAGTAGTATAACTATCACATTGGGTCTCCCCTGAATAGAGGTCACTAGCCTTGTGGGACTAACACTGACAACAGAATCTAGCACCTGTTCTAAAGACCATGGACTCAAGCGCAACATAAAAATGCATCCTAAACCTCTTTCAAAAAGCGCCTGTCACATAACTGATATCCCTTTCAAAACTGAAACTATTGTCAGAGACCTAGGCAATGTAATGCATAAAAAACATTTTTTTGACCATGTGTTGATTATTGCCATGACGTTTTTCTGGTCAGCACAACTAATTACCAAGACAATCCTCCTAATACACAAAAGTTATTGTTCCATCTCGTCCTCCCTATTGAGACCAGTAACAGAATATGATGTTCCCTTTGGCATATGCCTTTCCAAAAATATTACTCAACATGGAAAACCACAAATACTCCTCTGAAGAAATATCTACAGTAAGAGCTCCTTAATTTATGCACAGTGTTTAAAAGCCTTAGCCTTATAATTCTATGCCATTTTATACAGGCTTTAGTGAAGTGAACAGTGACTGACGTACAATTATGAAAGACCTACCTGGGGATTTAATACAATCCATGTGGGCATAGTGTAAACCCTACACGGAAGGTACCATGGCAGTGTATGTGGTACCCCTTTGGTAAAGCACCATGCATATTAATGAAGGTGCATTACTGAGGGAGAGCCATGTCACATGTTTATTGAATCAGTGTAGGGAGTGTGTTACTGTGTGCGGAGATGAGTAACACACCCCATGCATGTCAAAGTGCCAGATATCAATGTATGGATATGTAATAAAAAGTTCATTTGTTGTAATTTTTTTTTTTTTAGTGTTTGTGCGGCATGGCACTTAGCAATGGACACATGCCAGGCATCTAAAAATAGAAACTAGATATGTTTAATTATGAATGCAAAGGTCAGGTTTAAGCATAGCTGAGCAGGTTTGTGCAATGCTCAGCAGTGCTTAAATGTAATGAAGAGATATATGTAAAAGGATAGCAGCATTTCACACAGCCATGTAGCCAAATGGTTAGCGTGATAGCCTTAAGTGCAGTTGGTCCAGGGTTTGAATAGATAGACAGGCTATTTTGTAAATAGACATTATGAGACTTATTTTAAATCCCAATTAAATTTTGTGTGATTACACAGACAGGTTACTAAATTTATTTTGTAAATCCACATTTATGAGAAGTACTATTAAACCTTGATTGAATTTTGTATGAATACACAGACAAGTTGTTAAGCATTTGTGTTGCAAATACACATTATGAAAATTATGTTTAAACCCTTGATTGAATATTGTATGTATGCACAGACATGCTATTAAGCATTTAGTTTGCAAATACACAATTATGAAATGTATTGTTAAATCCTGCTCTCAGCTAAGTTCCGCTAAGCACAGCTAAGCCTTGCCAAGCACTCCTTAAACCAGGAATGTTTTAGCAGTACTTAGCTGGCTTGTGCATTGCTAAGTGGTGCGAAACACTGCTAAGCAATGCCCGTTTATGCATTGCTCAGCCCATCTAAGCTGGTTTGCGCACCAATAAGCATTGCTAAGCATTGCCAGTTTAAGCACTGCTTAGCTGCGCTTAGCTGGTTTGCACAATGCTAAGCAAAGCACCACATATTTAGAAATTGTCCAATGGCAGTAAAGGGTGGGAAAACAGGCTTATTTAAGTGCAACAGGTGAGAATACATCCTTGACAAGTTGGAGTTTGAAGTTGACAGGAACTATGGCAGGAATTGGAGAGGGTGCATGCTTCTGGGTGCAGTGTCGGGGCATTCTGGAGTCCAGGGTCATGGTGGACTCCTCATGAAAGACCATGATGTCTGGCTGCAGCAGGGCCATTTCCAAGCATCGGAGTACAAGTTGGAGTCTAGTGACCGGCTGGCACGCACTCTCACCAGTGCAACTGGTATCTCCTTTACAGGTGAACAGGTATGTAATCATTATGATGACCTAAATCATCAGAAGGTGGATCTCTTGGCCACCTGGGTCCAAGATGCTCAAGATGGAAATGCTCCTGAGTTTGTAAGTATTGTTATCATTGTTTTACCAAAACCTACTCTGAATGTAATAGATACACATAATGGTGTGTTTCTCTCCCCACAGCTGCAGAGGAGAGAGCTCACAGCCTAGAGGCCCATGCAGGACACCTGGTCAGGTTGCGCCATGAGTGGTGTGACTACGGATGCATCCATAGTCATATAAACAGGAAAGAATAAATTAGTAACTGCCAGTAGGTATATTCAGTTTTGATTTTACTGCAATGAATGTGGTCATAGACATGGACTGAAATAGGTGAATAATGCCAGGTACAGTTCAATAAAGATGAAAGAATAAAACCTGATAATGTTAAAGAAATAAAGTTTCTACTGCATTAATTGTGGAATTACAGCTGTATTGCAACACCTGCATTATATGAACTGTTCTTAAATAAAGACTGGAAAATATACCAATCACTGCATGAAGTCACCCCTAATAAAGCTGTGTTGTGCAATGTGTGTGTATTTTGGGCTGTTGGTCATGAAATCTAGTATTACATCTGCTGTGAGCTAATAACACAAAGAATACCACTAAGTGACTGAAATGTAGCTAATAAAGAGTGTTCTGCTAAACTGCATATGCTGTACTACAAGATATAATGCATTATGATATTTGTTCTGCACTGAGAGCTGAAGCAATAATAGGAACGCCCAAGGTATATTGTGTATATTAGGATTGTCTTGTGTTAACCATTGCATTTCAGCTATATGCTGATGCAGGCAAGTATGAAACTGTAATAGCTCTAGACTGCAAATATACCACCTGCAACTGTATATGAGCCAGGTAACCAAACCAGCACTCTGATATGATTTGTACACATCACAGATATACCCACCCACCAGGGGTATATTTTCTATACCTAGATTCCATGTATTAATGCACAGTTCACCTACTATCTCTGTCATGCATGAATCTCTTGCATGTGTGTTCAAGTGTCACTGCAGTCTTGTACAACACCTTACCTCTATTACCAGGTCATATTTTGTTACCAGATGAGCTCTAGGCACATATCAGTCAATCAATATGCAGCAGTGGCTCAATAGCTCAGTTTGGTAAATGCTAGGTTTGATGTACATTTTGTCACACACAGACTAGGGTTCAAATCCAGTGACAAGTGCTACTAAAAATTATTGAAGCAGTTATGTATTGTTAACAGATGTTCTCCCCACAGGAATTACAGATAAATAAATGGCTGTAGTATCCATTAGAATGAGTTAATAATTTGTGTGTTCAGATGTACCAGAGTGTTAGCATTGCTTAGCAATGTGATAAAATATCAGAAAACACAGGCAACAAGTACAATACTAATAAATGTTAATACAATGAATAAAATGTGTAATCTTGGCATGGCTGTATGTCTGGTATGTCTGTGAATGTCTGCTAATAGTCTAACCCCATGTCTGCCAAGGACAGCATGATAGTCATAAACTCTCTGTACTGTGCACAATACATGTCTCTCAAGTGTCATGCTGTCATGGACTGTGATCACTGTTGCCTAATCCCTTGGTCACAGATCTATCATCGACACGATTTATGTCAATAGCACAGTCACACTACATAGGTTCATAGGTGTGTACTAGGCTAATGGCGCTGGAGTCTTTCGAAGCCTAGCCAATATAAGTGCCCTGGCATTGTGCCACCCAGTGTTAGTTTCCAGTGCCTCTATCAAGTAGAACAACTGCAGTAATCCCCAGGGTGAACTTTCTATTTCCCATCCACTCATCAAGATTTCTCTTGAAGAGGGACAATGAGGTGCTCTGCTTGAAATGTATGGGAAGTCTATTCCAAAGCATGGGCAGTCTTTGGGTTATGAACGTGTGCCTCCAGCATGTTCTCTTGATTGTGGTAATTTGGTTGAGGTCTCTGGAGCATGTCATGTGGAGGGATTGGGATTTCTTTAGATGTAGCATTTCTAACAGAGCTGGGTCAGTCATGACTTTGTAAGTCAAGCAGAGATCGCATCTTAGTAGATGATATGAGACAGAGAATAGCTGAGTTTTTTGGTCTGTCCATGTAGGACATGTGTTTAAGCCCTAGGATCCTCTTCATGAGGTACTTTAGTAGCCTTTCCAGCTATTGCATGTATCTAGTGAGGCACATGCGAAATGGGACATTATACTCAATGATTGACCTGATGAGGAAAGAGCAGAGAGAGATGATAACCTGTTTCTTCCTGGATGCAAAACCCTTGGGTAATGAGATGTGCCACATAGAAGGACTTTCTGACCACGGATGCAATGTGGTGGTCGAAGAAGAAGTTGTTGTCAACCTGTGTCCCTAGATCACTTACAACACCTTCAGTGTTCAGTGGGCTCCCATCAATGTGATAATTAGTGGGAACTGAGTTTTTCCCAAAGGGGATGATAATGCATTTTTTGGAATTAAGCTTAAGGCCATGGTTTCAACACAAGTCACTGGTCTCAGTGAGGCCTTTCTGTAGGACATCAGTCCACAGTACACCTTGGTAGTCATATATGACCCCTGACATGTAATAGTCCCCTGTAGTTGTGTCCCTGTAGGTGTTATAGCTTGACCCATACTGTCCTATGTGGATAGCTTAAGAGGTATGTAAGTGCTGCAGAAGATATAGGGTACTTGTATACGTAAAGTAAGGGCAGACCAGTAGAGTATATAAGAGTACTGTTTCAAACAGTATAACCTACATTGGTATTAATGGACTGTATTTCTGTCTCTCCCCATGTCTTATCTGCATCATAATTTATTATTGTTCTACATTGGTTATGGTTTACTATCGACATGTTGTTCTCAAAACATTATGTTGGGGCTTGTGTTTTATTATTGTTATGTATTACAATGGTTGCATACTAACATACCTTGTTGAATTACCTGTGTTGTTGGCCTTATGCTATAAATGTTACTGGCATGGTGTTATTATACTGACTGTTATCTCACTTATTGTTGTGTTCCATATGCTATGCAATGTTATGTTACTGGATTATGGTTAATGTTCTGGCATGCTGTTATAACAAACTAAATGTTCTGTTCATTACTAACCTATACACTTTGAAATACCTCAACACCATAGCTCAACTGGGTAGGCTGGTTCCTGATGATCCGCCTACCAAACCTCAGCTGGCCATGGCATCAGGTCCCAGCACATCTGGGACTCAAGCCAGAGCTGCCCCCTCCACTGGCCCTGCACCACATATGTTCTGTAAGAATGTTTGTGAGTGTTATGAAGCTTGTTTTTGGCTGCACAGACAAGTGTGTGTGTGTGTGTGTGTGTGTGTGTGTGTGTGTGTGTGTGTGTGTGTGTGTGTGTGTGTGTGTGTGTGCATGCGCGTGTGTGTATATAAATGCGTGTGTGTGTGTGTGTGTGTGTGTGTGTGTGTGTGTGTGTGTGTGTGTGTGTGTGTGTGTGTGTGTGTGTGTGTGTGTGTGTGTGTGTGTGTGTGTGTGCGTGCGCGTGTGTGTATATAAATGTGTGTGTGTGTGTGTGTGTGTGTGTGTGTGTGTGTGTGTGTGTGTGTGTGTGTGTGTGTGTGTGTGTGTGTGTGTTTGGGGTGACTGTTCTACCTTAATCTAGGGGCTGGTAGGGAAAATATTAGCATGGTCAGATTTGATAGTGCAGTGCACAAGTCACAGGCATGGTAGTGAGCCATCAATGAAGTGCTTCTCCACTTGGCTTTATCTTGTCTCAGAATCAGAGATTTTCTCTGTTACACTAATTGACCAGCTTGCTTTAGCAGTTAGTATGGGAGGATAGAATCTCTTTGAAATCCTGGTCATGTCTGTTCTTAGAATAGTGAGTAAAACAATATGTCTACACATTTATATTCTATCATGTAAATATAAATTTAAGACCAATGGAGACTAGAAGGCTTTGGCTGCTGCTGAATACGTAGTTCCTTAGGTTTAAGGTTATCAGCATCAGTGACTCAACATGTAGTACATCTACTTGGTTCTAGAAAATTAGAAAACTATGGGTTCTATTCCTATGACAGGAGTAAATATTAATGTTCTACTGACACTACAGAGCAACATAAAACAGGTGCTGCATACCTGATTATGTCATCCTTTGGAAAATATATGAATCTAAGGTTCCATCTGCTGAGTTAGTACTAGGTCAGATGAATGTAAAGGATCTCACAACACTTATTGAGAAAAGTAAGACTTTTCATATTATCTTAGTAAAATGCAAGTTGAACATAAGCAAACATTTAAATTTAGACAATGCGTAATATCTTTTAAGTCCTGATAACTTTTTTTTCAAAATAAAGGAATACTTTCTTGTACTTATATTTTAAAGCAACCCAACACTCAGTAATCTGAAAATCAAACTGGCATCACTGCTCTCATCAATTCCAGCAATTCACCAGAATTTAAGAAAAAAAGTAAAATATTATGTCATTGCATCGCACCCCACTGAAATATGTATTTTCCTGAAATCACCCCAGACAGCAATCACCTGCATGAAATATGGAATGGCAACAGGAACACACATATTATGTTTCATATTATTTTTTCAATATGACAACCTCATCTCCCACATTCACATGCACTTCTTTTGTGTCAGGTTTTACATCCTGTAACCCCCCCCCCCCAAGCATACATACTGTGCAAGTGATGATGATTCTGCTCTGCCCTTTGCAAAGTACTATAATTTAGGGCTGCCTAAGTCAGATGCATAGAGAGAGGCCAGCTAATGATTGCTTAGCCAAATGCCTGTTTTAATAGGGATAAATAATAATTTTCAATTTGTTTTAATCTGCTTAACTTCGATATTGTTAATAGTCATAGTGGTCATAGTCACCAACAAAGATTCTCTGACTGTTAGTCGGGAACTGACAGCCCTCCTGGATAGTATAGCTTGTACTTGTGTTAGGACATATTTTTCACAAATCACCTATAGAAAGGATAGTCAGGTCACTGTGAATGAAAATATTTTTTGAATAAACACCTACATGGAAAAAAATGTCCTGTTTTAAAAAATGGAAATGTATAGAGCATCCAAGCCTTCTTTTGGGCACACGTGTTCAGACAGGATGGTGTGCATTTGTCTAGATCAGGGAAGATAATTTTTGCAGCAGATATTTTGCAATATTTGACAAACACTAGCCTGGATTTTTGCCAGGTCAGAAATGTAACAGTTCGCAAATAGCAACATTTGATGCATCTCTGATGGTTGTTAATGCTAGGAGCATTAATAATAAAGTGTTTTTATTAGAAAATTTGCTACGTTCCCACAAGATTGATGTTGTTATATTTTGTGAAACATGGTTAAAGAACAATGACCGGAAACCAGTTCTGTCAGGGTATAAATGTTTTTACTGTAACAGACATTCTACCAAAAAATCAGGTGGAGGTGTTATGATAGGCATTAAAGATAGCTATGAGACTTGTGATTATTACATGTTCAATGATAATACCAATACTATAGACTGTGTAACTGTGACAATAAAGACAAACCTGGAACATATAACAATTGTTGGAGTGTATAGACCACAAAAGTCAAGTGCAGGTGACCTAGAGGAATTCATACATTTCTTACATGAAACACAGGAGAGAAGAATAATATTAGCTGGGGACTTAAATTTACCAGAAACAGACTGGAATAATATTGATTCAACAATGTTAGTAAAGAAATTATTCATAGAATATATTCAGGAACAACAAATGCTTCAGATTGTAAAAAAAAACTACCAGGGGACGGAATGTACTAGATATTGTTTATGTTCCTAAAGAAATTACTGTAACTTCAAGTTAAGTTTTACCACCATTGATGTGCACTGATCATGGGGTCATAAAGGTTAATTTTTTGCTAGATAATTCTGCCAAACTGAAATCTAAGCCGATGCACAGAAGGTTAATTACAGATTATAGGGAAGCAAAAAAGTTGCTATATAAAACTAACTGGAGTGAGGTTTTCAGTGGAAAAACTGCAGATGGAATGTGGAAAGTTTTGAAAGAGAAATTGTTTGAGTGCAAAAAGTCAAAAAATGTTTAACATCAGGATCTAGGCACATAACATCAGGTGGATATATTTCCCTAAGAACAAGATATCTGATTAAGTTGAGAGACAAAAAAATGTAAGAAATGGAAGAGAGGTCGAACTACAACTTTGAAAACTGAAATAAACAAGCTGGACAAACAGATTAAGTATAGTGTTAGACAAGATCAAGAAAAATTTAAAGAAAATTTATATAAAGATATTCCCCCGGATTCATGAAGCTCGGTGCAAGGCCGGTGTAAGGCGTGTGCCGGCAGTGCAGTGTATAATTGGCGTAGCAGCGCCACATGCATAGTAATGAGTGCGCGCCGCAACCACAACCACGTGCAGAGGGCACGTGCGCGAGCCCAAGTAGGATGCGCCCGTAGGCGTGGCCAAGCCGGCAGGCGAGGAGCAACCTAAAGTGCTGACTGTCACAGGCCGCCTGCAATAGTAACCGCACCAGCCAGTGTCCGTGGATAATGTAACATACACAGAGTATGCAACATAGTACCCGTTTACACAAAACGGAGAACCAAACATTAACCCACAAAATCCAAATTGTACCCATCCAAGGAACAAAGGATACGCATAATACCGTGTCCGTCACGCAATGCACTGTCAGTGGGCATACCCAGTGAAGGTGTACCGCAGCATGTCAGCGCGCCGCACCTACACACAAGTAGCCCCATGGGCATGGTCACCAGCAGTAGTGAGAGTACACAGCCGGGCAGCCGTGTCTATATAACAACCAGAAGGAAACCAGATACCCTAAACACAGGCAAACATGTGCATAGCAACATGTACTACACCCAGCAATGTGCCCGTCGCATACACATAGGACGGCGTATGCTGAAGCGTAATATCCAGAAGCAGAACCCATGCATGCAAATGTAATACATAACAGCCCCGTCATAGCACGTAACGCGCACCCATGTACGACCGTCCACCCAACCCAGCTAGCAGCCTTGCGCAGCTGCACACCTACACACAGTGGGTATACCTCAAATGTAGTATGAAGTATTGTCCTAGGCAGTGCCACGCGTGCAAATATGTACCCCACATGTCAACATCCCACCTCAGGTACTGATATCCAAATGGCTGCATGTGAATGTGTCAGCAGAATGTGTACATCCCGCATGTGGTATGGACCTGTCGAAACCCCATAGGCATTCACACGCCACGGTGTCCATAACTGTACACATCTGGACAAAGCAGTATTTGCAGCCACTGTACCGATGATTAGTTATGCAGACATGTCAAACACAACACATAGGGCGGAACATCCGCCCACCAAGCAGGACACCCCAACAGGGTGCCACATGCACAGAAGGTGAAGGTGGGACATCACACGTAGATAATGGTGGTGCCAGATGGCCAAACACCCACGGCCAATGCAAAGGATTGAATAACACGTATATGCCTGGATGAATGGGTATGTCATATAATGGGAATAGGCTAAGCTATCCAACATAATAGCCATGTGTACCAGATACAAACTGCCAGTAACACGCAGTAGTAATGCAGGAAGGCATACACGACTGTGGGAATATCACAGGACATATGGCATGTGCCAAGTGTCGACACATGACACAAATGTCCAGGATGAGGCCCCCTGCAAAGAGGAACATGTGCCAACCCCACCCCCCACTGATGTATCGGCAGTGGAAACACAACCCAAACACACACCAACACCACCGTCCATCCCACTATAGCAACGGAGGCCGGTCAAAGACCACCATGATGCATGCACAAACAGGGACACGTTTAACCGTTGCCCTGACAACCCCCCATAGGCCAACGAATAATAGTATGGACATATGCATGTAATGCTGTGAAGGATGTGTGGTAGTCCTCAGTATCACAGAGGTACGTACACAGATGCACTGTAATCAACCGTGACATATGTGCACTGTACACAGCATACCTGCAGGTAATACATAGTTCAATCATGTGCCACAGAAATATCCACGTACGAATGAGGACAGGGGATAGACAAGTGTGAATGGGACAAACTATGAACATAGGTTCATAGGTTCATAGGTTCAAAGAAGGCTATCCGCCCAAGGGCATCTATAAGCCTAGCCCATAGTTATGTTGCCTTCGCCACCCCTTCATTTTGAAGAAAACTATGCCTATTATATTGCTGTACCTCTGTCAAGCAGTGACACTGAAGTAATCCCTGGGGTATATCTGCAATCTCCCATCCATTGGTCAAGATTCCTCTTGAACAAGGCCAGCGAGGTGCTCTGCCTCACATGTACTGGGATGTTGTTCCACAGCATAGTGAGTGTCTGGGTGATGAATCTGTCCCTCCAGCACGTTCTATTAATGACCGTGTCAAGGTTTAAGTCACCTGCCCTTGTGGTTCTGAGGGATCTAGATTCTTTAGGTGAAGCATAGTCATCAAATCTGGGTTCGACATGGCCTTGTATGTCAGGCACAGGTCACCTCTGAGCAAGTAGTATGCGACTGAATAGAGCTGGAGTCCTTTCAGTTGGGCAGCATAACACATATTCCTGAGACCCTGCATCCGTTTGGCGATGAACTGTTGGGGCCTTTCCAGCTGCTGCAGGTGTCGGGTCAGATACATTCCAAATGGGGCATTGTACTCAATCATAGGTCTAATGAGTGATGAGTACAGGGGGACGATGACCTCCCCTGATCTAGATGTGAATCCCTTCATGATCAGGTGGGCAATGTAGAAGGTCTACCTAACTACTTTAGCAACGTGAGTGTTGAACGAACGGTTACTGACAACCTGGGTCCCCAGATCCCTGGTAACTTCCTCTGTGCTCAGTGGATTGCCATCTATATGGTAGCTAGGGGTAACCTTGTTCTTCCTGAAGGGTATGACTATTCATTTCCTGGCATTTAGCTGTAGGCCATGTCTCTGGCACCAGTTATCCATATCTGTGAGGCCCTTCTGAAGGATATCTGTGTCAGATGTGTCTCCGACTATGGCACCCAGTTCGCAGCCATCTGCAAACATTGTCAGCCATAACCCCCCTGTGTTTGCTTGTACTTTGGAAATGTAGATGCCAAAAAAGAGTGGACCCAGGACTGAGCCCTGTGGGACACCACCTGTGACCGGCTGTGAGTCTGACATGGCGCCAGCAACTCTGACCGTGTGGGTTCTGTCACTTAGCCAGTTTGCAACCCATCTTGCAATGTATGGGTTTACATTCAAGCTGATGAGTTTATCAATGATACCTGAGGGGGGTATTGTGTCGAAGGCCTTTGCCAGGTCGAGGTAGGCTGTATGGACTGCTTTACCCTCATCAATGGCCTTGGTGACTGTTCCTAAAAAGTCAACCAAGTTTAAAAGGCATGATCTGCCTTTGACCAAGCCAAACTGGGTTGGATCCAAAGTATGCAAGCCTCCTATGTCTTTATCTATGAGTTCCATTATGATCCTTCTCCATGGCTTTGCAGATAACGCTTGCAAGCTAATGGGACGGTAATTACCAGGGTCAGTGGTGGCACCACCCTTGTGAAGTGGGACTACAGTCGCCTTGCGCCACTACTTGGGTACGTATCCTGAGGTGAGGCTAAGATTAAACAGCTGTCCTAACTGTGGGTTTAATTCCTCATTGAGTTCATGGAGTACACAGCTGGGACACCATCTGGTCCCATGGATGCTCTGTTTACTGCCTTGGAGAGAGCATTTCCCACCTGTGCGTTACAGATGTTCTGGGGGCTACAATCCTCTGGTATAGATATCTCCCCATGTGGGGGGGAGGGGGGGAGAAGTTTGCACCGAACTGTCAGCCAGTATGTTGGCAATGTGTGTAGGTTCAGTAATCTTCACATCATTCTGAACCCAGTCTGAGCATATCTGGGAGTGTCCTCCCAGGTGTCTAACATAGCTAAAGAAGGCCTTATGATTGTCTTTCGAGTCCTTGGTGATTTATCTGTCGAATTTGCCCTGGATGATTTCATGAGAGCTTGTAGTTCTTCACATATAATGAGCAAGGGTGTCTTACCTTACAAGGATTCTGCTCTATCTTGTAGTAGTTTCCTCCTTTCATTGTAGAGCTTGTTTATGGCTGGGGTCCACCAGACCGGACTCTTGGCTTTGGTACAAAGAGTCTCAGTTTTGTATGGGATTGCCTGATCCATGCAGTCCTGTAGGTGCTGGTAGAAGGCATATGTAAGTGATTCAGCGGTTTGAGTAATGTTTACCACTGGCTCAGGGGCCTTAAAGGAGACCACACTAGTGTTTAGAAGGGTGAAGTCGGCTTTTGAGAAAGGCATATGTATGGTAACCGGCACCACCCACAGCATTGTATGCCAATAGCAGAAGCTATTGTAGGTTGTCCAAACACACGTGTCCGTACACATGTAACATCATAGCAATAAACCACGCCTGGATGTGGGTAATGCTAGATATACCCACGGCAGACGTGGTGCGTTCCCGAGGCCGATGCCCGAGGGACCACACACATAGCCGGCCTTAGGCATAGGCCAACTAGGCAGCCGCCTAGGGCGCCACTCTACTAGGGGCACTTTTCCAGTATTTATTTGGTGTAGGTAGACCAGGATGGGGGTAGCGGGTGATGTGGTGGGGGCACCATGTAGTCCTTTTGCCTAGGGCACCACTTGACCTAAGGCCGCTCTTGCCATGGGTAAATACAGCAGTACCCACACCCAGATGTGGGTCATTGCTAGTATGCCATATCATCTATGGAAAGAAACCATATATTCCCAAACATAATGGCACAGCATAATGCCTGTCCGCCACCCAAACGCAGACATACGGCACCCACGGCAGTGCAGACGTACTGCGCGAGATGTCCATTACCAATGTCGACACTGTCTCACTATGTGAAACAAAGTCAACATAGCAATTCAATACTAAACAGCGACGGAGAGCCCGATGTCCCCGTTGCTGAGCTGTTCAACCTGTTCCGCCATGTTAAATGTGTGTAGCAGAGCGGGACTGCCCCAAACTAAGCAACGGACATGTCCGTGGCTCAGTGAAAGCCATCACGCAATGTTAAACCCATGTAATATAGCGAGACAGGTTATAAATACCGAGGTTTAGTAATGGAAATAGGTCCGGTCGACCAGACGTGTGCAATTACTATAACAAGATCTACAACGGGCACGCCGGCCAATCAGCGCACATGGTTAGGAATAATGGGGGGGATATGGTATCATAGACACGGACAAACCGTGCCCATGTGACTCGTCTGACATTCGTACACGGTCAAGGCAGTTCCATACACTAGGCGGACAAGACCAAACCCAAAGCACCACAGGAACACCCTGACAATCGAAGGCCTGTATGTGTAGGGGATATAAGCCCCTGTGATCTGAATATCCCTGCGGTCACGACATATGCATCCTGGGCCATGAGCGGGAGGGAATAAGGAATGTTTAACATGTAGTACCGCACCTTTCCCAGCAGGAGAATGGATGCCTGTGACATACGTGAGTGCGGGGGGGGGATATGTAAATTTAGCTAAGTACCATGGGTATGCATATAAATGAGACAGAACAGCTAACGTGTAGTGGTCACAGTAACCGGCAAACGTGAATGCAGTCCCGTTTGAATTACAACTATAGAACATATAAATGTGAACGTGTACGTAATGCGTCCATGCCGCAAAGACTGTTACATGTGTAAAGGTGAAAGTGCGTTCCGCACACGTCCGTCAACTGGATCAGAGATATGTTACCGGAACAGTCACAACTAACACAGACCACGTAACCACACAGACCCAGTAAACATATGTAAACAGAATACGGATATGCATGTGCCGCGCGTAACCCACAATTAGGAAATGCAAGTGCGCGTGTGCATGTGTGATCCGCTCACAGCAGGGAAAGTTAAGGCTGTGTCCTCCACGTCAATTATACATGTCTCAAAACTGTCAGCCTCTGAAAGTATGGAATCGGGCAATGCCATGTAAAGTACCGTTAGAAATAGTGAGAAACACATGCTATGTGATAAGACAAACATAGAATGTGGATAGAATAACGTGTGTGTTGTAGTATGGATTGACGACGGTTATGCATCTGTAACCCGACCCACTTGTCAGAAGGTGCCCCCGTACGAATTGTGTTCAGTTGGCTCACACTTGTTGACCGGGCTAGGCTAGCTGGATATATGTCCAGTGTCAGCAGAGGCCCGTGGAGAAATGCTCCACACACAATAATAGCACAACATACCAAAGTACTCATATATGTAACCAAAAAGAACAACAATAGAAAGTGTCCTGAAAGGACTGGTTACACCCAGATCCCAGACGACAGAGAAATATATGGCCAGTGGAAGCACGTCACAATTACGGGATCAGGTCCCTATAGAAGCAAGAAGGTCTCACATGACACGCCAGTGAATTGCCAGATAGACACAGGTCAATGTAACACACAGCAAGATTAAGGGCCAACCAGCCGTACACCATGCCAGAACCTGTACAGTGGAAAGGTATGGCATGGTAATAGATGTGTGTACACAGGTAATCCATAGACAGTAACAAAGCAAGGTATGAAACGAGGGGTTCACATGTATATATCTACACACAGCAGTCCGACGGCCCGTATATATGACGCATGGACACAGATTTGTCACTTGAAAACAAGATGTAAACAACTACAGTTTATTCCATATCATATTGATATAGTTATAATACAGTCATATTTATATTTAACATTGTGACTCTTATTTGCATTCATATTTATACAAAATATGCATTTAATTGTACTTATTTATTCCATGATTTGGAATCTTAATGCAACAATTATACACATTAATATACAATATCATTATCAACACACTACATTCTAAGGTTTACTCACAACAATTATCAACTATGTTTCAATATACTGATTGTATTGACCAATATTGTATTTATATTAACACATTGTTGTTGTATTAATGTTTCCATTAAGTAATGTATGCAACACTGATTTGTATATGTCACTTTATCATTAAGACTTGGAGCACTGTCCACTTAACTATGAGCAAGTTTATTGATTAATTGTCTTTAAACTGACTCTGAAGGAAGTATATAAGGGATGACTATCTAATGTATTTCGTACTCTGACGATGCCCCATGTTAGTGGGTGAAAGTGCTCAGTATCTTTGGACTGTGGAGTGTATCGTTTTTGTCATCGTCTGTTTTGGTCTGGTTTATGTTCAATAATGTCTTTTATGAAGATGACCAGGACTCAAGGTTTGCTGTATGTCCGCTTACTGGCACATGGATATAGATAGGCCAAGTAATACATAATATGGGTAGTCAAACAGACATCCGCGATTGGGGAACATACAGCATCAGTCAAAACCACTGGCCAGATGGTGACAGTCCAACAAGTTCTACACTTTACATATGCACACTGGTGTCCATTGTAGGACTCCAAAAATTGATCCATTCGCAATATCAACCAGCTGCGATCGACCCAGAAGAAATGACAGCCGTGACTACGGCACAGCTAGACATATGCACCACCAGCGTGTTTAAGGTTGATGACAAGTGTCCATGAAATGCAGGACATATGAACAGAAATCCCCAGATTGTCGAGTCCATAGAAGTGCGTCCATATCCCAGTCCCGCACACATGAAGGATGTGTAATGTGTACCGTCGAGGGTTGCAGCCATGGGATCCTGGGTATGCAGAAATGGGGCTCGGTGTTGTTTGGCAGATAATCCGTTGGCCCGCCCCGTGGGAGGGATGTGGGTATAGCACATGCCTTACTCCCCACTAATGATGCAAAGCATCCACCGGATAATGCTGAAAGCAGGTGTGAAATGTGTACAGCCCTATATCAGTGTCCAGTAGGCAATTCCCATAGATGGACAAGCGTACGACCAAGATGGCACCCATAACTGGAAACCTGGTGGAATTACACAGCTGCAGTAAGGCATAGCACAGGAACTACAGATAGGGACTACATCAGACATTCCCCATACAAAGTCAGACCGTCGTGCGAATACCGGCGTACACAGCTCTCAATCCGCCATCACCAAAATGGGGATCACTCACTTCCATAATGCGGAACAAATGGGCGACCTGTGGAACACATACTAATGGCTCACTAACAACTTCAACTAGGAAGGTCATAGAATGGTTAAACTATGGCGTTCCCACTTATAAAGAAGATCCTTTAATGAATTAATATGATTAATGTCAATTGACCATGGAATACACCTAATCAACATAAAATAACCGCTGGCACCTTATGGCACACAATCCAAAAAACACATAGGTAAATGAAACAGTCAACGTAGAAGTTGTCCAGGACAGTGCCCAAATGGTATAAAAAGGTTCCTTTATATACAAGTAAGCGCTTTCACCCATAGGCTCCGTCAGACTTACACATAACATAAAAGCATCCAGGCTTTAAATATCCCTCCTTACACTTTCATTGGTCAAGTTCTCAACAAACAATGGACAATTAACCCCAGCATATAAAGCGCAGGAGCAATGTTAAATACACACACATATATTAACATCTTTAAAAACATCCTATTAAAACATGTATTATATTATATTGTACTATGCCTAATTCTCATCAATTATAAATCTAACAATATATATAGAAAATATGTATATTATATCAATGTAAAACAGTGGTAAACAACTGAAAGAGTGGACTAATAGGTGTTAAATGTATAGCTGTACCTAAACTACATTCCTGTTATTTGGGTTTAAGCCACCTGCTTCTCAAAAGAGGCTTAATCTGTGCTTCATCATTCAGCCCTGGTGTGTGGTCAACTCTCCACCTAATAATCCATCTCAATCCGCATTTTAAAGTATAGTTGATAAGGTCCCCCCCTCTGGGATTAAAATCTAGCCTTTGTAAAACACTGAATGTAAAAGTATGCCTTGGGATGTGCTCATAGCCGGCCGTAGGCATAGGCCAATCTGGCGGCTGCCTAGGGCGCCGCACTAGCAGGGCCACCTTTCTAGTAGTTATGTCATGTAGGTACACCAGGATGGGGGCACCATGTGTTGTGGTGGTGGGCGCCATGGAGCCCTATCGCCTAGGGCAGTGGTTGATCTAAGGCCGCTGCCGTAGGAGGGGTAGTACGGTCTGCAGGTATGTGCTGAAGTGCACATGAAACAGCGGTCTACAAGGATTACCCATAGTGGCGACACCTGCACAGACGGCTATAGCGGGACATACACACGACCATGCACACAGCTCAGATAGACATACACACACCATAAACAGGCAATTATACACAAGGTTTATGGCATGTACGGGTACAGTGTCAGTACAGCAAGGATAGCTGTCTGCCACGATATCCAGCAGATGTCTCTAGGGCGTGCCGGAATACGGACGTTGCATGGACAATGAGTGGATATGCATCATACCACAGTTCTATGTGTCAGCCGTGCAAATATGCGATACATGGGACAGACAGCTGTCCATGCAAGAGCAGCGCTATGGGCATAACACAAGTATGTATATATACATTGAGAGAGATACAGACGGACACATGTGGCAAGGCCGGGAGTGTAACGTACACAGCACCACCCCACCACACCACAGCAGGGCGCACGTGGAGAACATGCTACGGAGGTCACCAACCACAGCAGGCACACAGGCAGTCCACGAGCTGCGTCTCACCATCCACAAACACAGAGATGTTGGCAGGATATAAGTGTTCTGTGGAAACTCTAAAGCCATAACCTATGAACCCATGCGGCTGGGAGCATAGACACACACACACAGCTGGCAGGCATGGGGATTGACCTTACCCCCACCTACCCAACCGCACAACAGTATGACACAGGTATGGAACGCGCTACGTGGACCACTGAACACAGCACCGTCAGAGGCACACGTCTAGGTGGGTGACAACATCCGTAAAGGAATAGACGCCGATAGCCAAGGTATGTGTTGCGAAGCATCTAAAAGAACTACTCTCTACAGGGGCAGCTGTAAACACACACACCCCACACACACACACACGGGGAAAGGCTGGGAGTTGAACCTACGCCTACCTACATGAACACACTACAGCATGATGCATTTACAGAACACGCTACCGAGATTACTGAGCACAGTGCTGTCAGAAGCATACTTCTAGGTGGGTGACATCATCCGTAAAGGAATAGATGCCAATAGCCAAGGTATGTGTTGTGAAGCGACTAAAGGAACTACTCTCACCAAGGGCAGCTGGAAACACACACACCTCACGGGGAAGGGCCGGGAGTTGAACCTACGCCCACCTACATGAACACACTACAGCATGATGCATTTACAGAACACGCTACCGAGATTACTGAGCACAGTGCTGTCAGAGGCATACTTCTAGGCGGGTGACATCATCCGTAAAGGAATAGATGCCAATAGCCAAGGTATGTGTTGTGAAGCGACTAAAGGAACTACTCTCACCAAGGGCAGCTAGAAACACACACACACACACACACACACACACACACACACGGGGAAGGGCCAGGAGATGAACCTATGCCTACCTACATGAACACACTACAGCATGATGCATTTACAGAACATGCTACCGAGATTACTGAGCACAGTGCTGTCAGAGGCATACTTCTAGGCGGGTGACATCATCTGTAAAGGAATAGATGCCAATAGCCAAGGTATGTGCTGCGAAGCGACTAAAGGAACTACTTTCACCGAGGGCAGCTGGAAACACACACACACAGGGAAGGGCCAGGAGATGAACCTACGCCTACCTACATGAAGACACTACAGCATGATGCATTTACAGAATGCGCTACCGATATTACTGAGCACAGCGCTGTCAGAGGCATACTTCTAGGCGGGTGACATCATCCGTAAAGGAATAGATGCCAATAGCCGAAGTATGTGTTGCGAAGCGACTAAAGGAACTACTTTCACCAAGGGCAGCTGGAAACACACACACACACCCCTCACACACACACACATACACACACGGGGAAGGGCCGGGAGTTGAACCTACACCTACCTACATGAACACACTACAGTATGATGCATTTACAGAATGCGCTACCGAGATTACTGAGCACAGCGCTGTCAGAGGCATACTTCTAGGTGGGTGACATCATCCATAAAGGAATAGATGCCAATAGCCAAGGTATGTGTTGCGAAGCGACTAAAAGAACTACTCTCACCAAGGGCAGCTGGAAACGCACACACACACCTCACACACACACACGGGGAAGGGCCGGGAGATGAACCTACACCTACCTACATGAACACACTACAGCATGATACATTTACAGAACACGCTACCGAGATTAGTGAGCACAATACTGTCAGGAGGCATACCCCTAGGTGGGTGATATCATCTGCAGAGGCAAGGCAGCCGATAGGGAATGAAGACAGAGTGCGCAGTCACACAGCATCCCAAGGTGGGCATACAGTAACACGGTAGTGCTGCACTCGGGAATACCAACTAAGTACGGAGCACAACATCACGACATGGATACGGGATGCACCACAGACAGTATACCCTATGAGAGGTCAACCGGCGTGCATGATGTAGGCAGCCATTGTGGCATACCAACCACATATGACTCACCAGGACGGTCACCATGGCTATGCAGGATGTCATTGGCCATGGCTACACGCCTAGTAGCAGACATCGGTGCCGACTGTACTGTGTACCCTCGAATGGCGTACTGGGCATGCCCTCACACCTAGCGGTCACGAAGGGGAAACATACATGCACACAGGGTATCATCACAGATGGGCGCGGTGTGCACTGTACTGTGTGTCCATCTACACAGCTGCTTACTGGGCATGCTCACACACTTAGACTCTGCAGAGTGCAGACATGCATACACATGGGGTGGAATCATGGAAGGGCAGATTGTGGACCGTCGTGTGTGTCCACCCACACAACAGCAACCCGGGCATGCTCACAGATGTGGCGGTTGCGAAGGGGAAACATACATGCACACGGGGTATCAACGCAGACGGGCGTGGTGTGCACTGTACTGTGTGTCCATCTACACAGTTGCTTACTGGGCATGCTCACATACCTAGAATCTGCAGAGTGCAGACATGCATACACATGGGGTGGAATCATGGAAGGGCAGATTGTGGACCGTCGTGTGTGTCCACCCACACAACAGCAACCCGGGCATGCTCACAGACGTGGCGGTTGCAAAGGGGAAACATACATGCACACGGGGTATCAACGCAGACGGGCGCGGTGTGCACTGTACTGTGTGTCCATCTACACAGCTGCTTACTGGGCATACTCACACACTTAGAATCTGCAGAGTGCAGACATGCATACACATGGGGTGGAATCATGGAAGGGCAGAGTGTGGACCGTCGTGTGTGTCCACCCACACAACAGCAACCTGGGCATGCTCACACACTTAGTCTGTGCTACGCGCCGTCCGGCATGCAGACGGAGTGCACACACCGCAAGTCACGGCCAGGTAAACCCGTACACACGCACAGGGTGGACACACATGCAGTTACATGTACACACACAGATGACATCACAGGCGTCATGGGTGCAGGCTGAACATGTACACACTGCAGTGAACACTGTAGCTGCCATGCCAGCACCATGTCATCGGTGCAGCAGTATGCCTCACGGTCCAGCAACAGCATGTGACATATCCACAGGTCTATATGGCGGTGTACGCCCATCATGCAGAGTACACATGTACTATCAATGATCCCACAGGTGTGATGTAGTCCACCCATATCGGTATACATGGACAGGCGTGCTCCACACATACCACGGGCCTGACACAGATATGACACATAAAACCACAAACAGCAGGAACAGATATGACACATGACTGCAGCTGTACCACAGTGAAACAAAGTCCGGATATGTCATATATGTGATTGCCTGGCTGTGTGCATGGACTGCACACAGGACACATACGAAGCCTGTGATGTACCACATGCATAACACTGGCGTACGCGATAATACACACACGAATGGAAGGTGGACACATGTCTGTGGTATGCACCCCCTACAGGGTGTAGCAGTGTTGACTGGGACACATATCCTTGTACAATTTGCCTGTGACAGCTGTGATACCATACCACAGTCCATGTTCCATGTATGTCAACACACATGTCACAACGTAGCAATGCATACACACATGGCAACAGGGGATACATGTGACACATGTACTGTGCATGGTGCAGCCATGCATGAGTGGTGTCCGATGTCCATAACACAGTTGCAACCCCCTACCACATGCATACCCATCATGGGGGCCGTCATATGGTGGCATAGTAACAGCATGCATGGCAGTATGTGTGGACACCATGTGTTTAAACACCTGTCCACATGCATGTGTGCAGGTGGTGGTCACAGGTGTGTCACACACCATCCTACCCTGCCATATGCATACAGTCTGCTATGTCACCGTTACATGACAGCGCTGCCATAATGCATACCGATCGGTCAGGTGTCATCGACCATATGTCACATGGCCACTGTAACCCCTACCACCTCCCAAGTGCATATATCAGCACAGCTGCCAGATACAGTGGTAGTACGCATGATGCACTACATACCGCTGCACGCCTGCACATATCCCATATAGCGGGTGTGGCATTCCTAGCACCGACATGTGTGCAGGAATGTGTGCCCATGTATGCCACAGATCGGGGGGACTATGTGCCACGTGCCACACATCACTGTACACCATGGTAGAGATCTGTACATACCTCAGTGTGGGGTGCATGGATGTGGATGGTGCAGTACATGCAACATGTCGTCCCTCCGTGTAGACATGTGTGGTCACCACCATGTCAGTGTGTCAACTTGTGTGTATGTCTGCTGCCTGTTGTGAGGGTGTATGCAGATATAGTGTTGTGACTGGACACTAACCACACAGGGTGACCATCCCGTACTGGTGCTGCATTGTACAACCCTGTCAATGCCATACTTGTGAGCCATACTGGCCACCTGTGCAAGACTGCCCCCTGTGACATGGCATGTGGGTGCATTGTATTGTGAGGGTGCTGACCACACAGGCAGGTGTCCCCATCTGCACACAATGGGGTGTGTGCCATAGTGGTGTACACCCCGTGATTGCAGACATATTCCTCTACCGGTACAGCATCCAACTGCTGCACAGCGTGCACCACAGCTGACAGGTGACACCTGCGGTCAGTTGCCAGAACGCTGTGTACGACACCTGCAGAATGTCACCATACCTGTACTGTGTCATGCCATGTATGTGATGTCTCTGTCCACCGTAGCCTGTGGCACCGACCACAGGCATCAGGTGCAGTATATGTGTGGACATGTGCGTCATGTACCGTGTAAACAACGTTACACTATATCTGGCTCCGTGCTCCGCAGGTTTACATGTAGAACTTCAGTACTTGCAATCTCAACTGTCTGTTCTCTATCACAAAAGCTCAGCACCTGCTCCCATAGTATTCCTACATAGGTAAAGTACATGTATACTACATGGAGTACTACACTAGCCTAGAATCCCCTTGAGTACCCACTTCCCTATAGGTGCCTTCTGACCCAGTTACACAGCAAATGCATTCACGTTCTCTGGCATGTCGAAGGGTCAATTGCTAGCGACCTCTCCTGTTCAGATGGTGAATCTGGGCATCCTGAGGCAATGTTACAGGTGCCTCATGGACACGGACAAGCCGCACCTCCCCCACTAAACATAATACATGTGAGAGATGCAACTATATAGCCAGACAGGGGGCTGAGCTCTCTCAAACCATGACCGGCAAGACCAAACGGGAGGGGAAGGACACCATGCACACCACAAACCCAGTGTCACATGGAACTATCACAAATGCTAAACAAACACATGAACACACTAAGACATATGCGGAGGCACTGTTAAAACATGTAACGAACCTAACGAGGCCTCCAAAGCAGACACCCAAGCAACTGCCTCCACAAGACATAGGACATGCAACACATAGTTCTCAATGTCAGTGTGCTAAACAGTCACAGCCCTAAAGGCCACAGACAATGCCAGACACACTTGTAATAGGTGACGCCATAGTCAGACACACCGACGTCCCACCCACCAGACTGAACAAGGGAATGATCACAGTAGGCTGACTGTCGGGCGCTGGAATCCGCTACATAACACATGCACTCAGGTCACTCCGCAGCATGTATAAGTATGACGCGGTCATTGTCCATGCTGGTGTCAACGACCAGAGACATACCACCCTGGGATACATGAAAGGAGACACAGAGGGGCTCTCAGATTGTGTAGCCCAGGCCAGCATGTCCCTGACCCTGGGCAGTATCCCACCCTCATCAAGTATGATGCCACAATACTGGCTCCGAATAATCACCCTTGATAATTTGCCTGGTTACCTTTGTCAGTCTGAGGGGATCCAATTTCCTCTTGCCTGGGATGACATGCTTGACACGCCACGCCCCTTCGCAAGGGATGGCTCGCACCTGTCGCCCCTGGTCTTCAAGAGTTTGGCAAAGGCTCCTGCCACCCCCACAGTGCCCACTGCAGGCAAGGCTGAAATGATAAACCTACCACCCTAGACTACAAACCTGGAAAAAAGAAAGGGTAATACTGCTCAGTGCCAGTAGTCTACGCCCAAGCTGCATGCCCTCAAATGCCCTCCTCAGTATGGAGGGCATCGATGTCAGTGCTGTGACTGAAACATTGTTCAGGGCTCCTGAGAGCACCCCAGCACTATCAGGTCATACCTCATATCACGCATTCAGGACGATAACCCGGACCGAACACAGAAGGAGGGGGAGTCTCTATTTCCATGAAGGATACCCACACCTCCAGGTTGGCAGAAATGCACGTAGCAGCGGGGACCATCCAGGTGCAATTAACCATGGGTAGGACTGCCCTACAGTTTGTTGCATGCTACAGACCACCCTCCCAAACCCAGGATACCCGCACAGCCTTCCTGAAGACACTGGGGAGTATGAATGCTCTCACAACACCGTCATATTGGGTGACATCAACCACCCATACATAGACCGGGAACATTACCCAGGACACAACACCCTACACCAAAGGTTCCAGGTGTTCATACACCCGAATGCTGTGGAACAACCATGCACCATACCCACAAGGGGAGGAACTATACTAGTCCTGATCATCACACATGGGGATGACATGCTCCACACAGGATGTACATCCCTCAACGGTGAGGTCAGATCATATAGTGATCTCACTGGAGATCCGCATCCTGCACCCAACACCGGCAAGGGAGACCACAGTGAAGACCTCTCCACAGCAAACCCCACATGTCATATGACTGGTGTGGTACCCTACAAGGCCTCCATGCCAGTGGTAAACACAGGCCACGCTGCTGAAACCCTTACAAATGCCTTCTATGAGCACCCCCAGGAATGTCTTGATCAAGCGATCCCTGATAACATCAGGACCTTGTCCACCAAAGGCAGGCACATGGTCTGGTGGACCCCAGCCATTAACAAACCATACAACAAGAGGTGAAAGCTACTACATGACAGAGCAATATCACTACCAGGGAAGGCATCACTGATTAATACTGGCGGTAACATACGATCACTCATACAATCATCCAAGGCCGCCTGTGGGACTGGACTTGCAAAGGACACATAAGACAACCATAAGGCCTTCCTTAGCTATGGTAGGAACATGGGTGGAAGCCCACAGTTATGCTCGGAATTAGTCCAGAATGGTACAATGATCACTGAACCCACAGACATTGCCAACAAACTGGCAGACAGGTTCCGTGCATACATCTACCCTCCCTCCCCCCCCAAGAGGGGACGTATCTATCCCACCAAAGTCTAGCCTCCCAAACATTTCGAATGCCCAGGTGAGAGCTGATATCTGTAAAGCAGTGAACACAGCATCAATGGGACCAGATGGTGTCCCCGGCTGTGTGCTACACAACCTCAATGAGGGCCTCAAACCGCACATAAGGCTACTGTTTAATCTTAGCCTTACTACAGGCTATGTACCCGATGGATGGCATACGGCAACTGTGGTCCCACTCCACCAAGGCGGTGCTCCTACGGACTCTGTACATCCCTGCCCTATAAGCTTGACAAGCCTTGTCTGCAAAGCTATGGAGGGGTCCATAATGGAGCCCATAAATGAAGACATTGGGGAACGACAAATACTGGAACATACCCACGTCGGCTTAGTCAAGGGCAGATCCTGCCTCCTGAACCTGGTCGACCTGTTTGGAGGAGTCACTAAGGCCATTGATGGGGGTACGTCGGTTTGCACAGACTACCATGACCTGGCGACAGCGTTCGAACCACACTGCACGCGGGCATCATAGAAAGGCTCACCAGCATAGATGTAGAGCCATATGTCACACGATGGGTTGCCAACCGGATGAAGGTCAGAATCCACAGGGTTAGTGTTCCTGGTGCCATGTCAGACTCCAAGCTAGTCCCGAGTGGTGGCCCCCAGGGCTCAGTCCTGGGCCCCCTCCAGTTCGGCATTCAACTTTCCGACGTGCATGCAAACATAGGGGGATTGTGGCAGACAAGGTATGCAGATGACTGCAAACCGGCCACCATACTCAACACCCCATCAGACACGGACATCCACCTGAGGTCTCATAGAAATGGATAACTGGTGCCAGAGCCATGGCCTGAAGCTACATGCCAGGGAAGGTATAGACCTACCCTTTGGGAAAGACATGTTCACCCCGAATTACCACATAGGTGGTAATCCATTAAACATGGTGGACGTGATCAGGGACCTGGATACCAAACCTGTCAGTACCCTCTCTTGACACTCACATTGCCAATGTGGTTGGGAAGACATTCCACTGTGCCCACCTGGTCATGAAGGGATTCACATCCACATCAGGGGAGGTCATTGTACCCCTGTACTCTTCACGCATCAGACCAATGATTGGGTACAATGCCACATTTGGAATGTACCTAACCCGACACCTGCAGCACTTGGAAGGACCCCAAACATTCCACAACACAGGGATAAAGGTGCTGAAACATATGTCACACGCTGCCCGACTGAGGGGACTCCGGCTGTATACCTTCTCATACCGTCTGCTCTGAGGTGATCTGTGCCTGACATACACGGCCATGTCCGACCTGGGTGTCATGGACATGTTCCACCTCCTAAGATCCAAACAACCACGGGCACGAAAGCAACAGACAGAAACCTCAACACGGACATAAATAGGATGTGCTGGAGGGACCGGTTCATCTCCCAGAGACTCCCTACACCATGGAACAGATTCCCAGCCCTTGTGAAGCAGAGCCCCTCACTGACTCTGTCCAAGAGTAATCCTGACGTGTGGATGGAAGATCGTAGGTATGCCCCAGGCATCATCGCTGTGTCACTGCTGGACAGTGGGACAGCAGACCAATGGATATAGTATCCTCATCCTAAGGGGTGGTGAAAGCCACACACACTCTGGCTAGGCTTACACATGCCGTAGGGCACATAGCCTGGTATGTACCTATGCACCTATGTACCTATGTAGGTGTCCAGGCAGGTTGCGGGTACCTGTGGTATGCTGATATTGCCAGATGTGCCTGTGGGTAACCCACAGCTACATGTGGGGGACTGATAATAGTGCTCCCAGTAGGCACATGCGAGTACACCATATGAGGCATACAGGTTAACAGAACCAACATGGTGCTACACATGTAACCATCACACATACCGTGTACACAGCTCAATGCATGCTGCACCTGCAATACATGGTATGTCTGCTGCATGATGACAGTACACAACCCACGTCACATACGCACCTGCCACTTGTCATACACAACCACTGCAACATACACATCACACACTATGCATACACAGGTATCACATACACCTCTCACTATCTTGTCCACCCTGTGCATCAGAATATATGTGCATAACTGTGCACCGATGGTGTGGATGACAGTGATGCGGCAGAGGCTTCATCATATGCACAGGGTGATATGTGTGCCAGGGGCATAGGCTGTACCAATGGATGACATCATGTGTGTGTGTAAGGGCCGGTGCATTTACTGGGCATGACTGTGCAGAATGCATGTGGATGTGGTGGAGCCCTACAGTTGTGTCTGCCGTGTGTGGGTATGTGTTGTCACAGTTCAGCCATCTGTGATGCCTACACAGGGTATACTTGGCAGCCCCAGACTGTACAGTGCAGGTTGTACGGCTCACTGTGTCCATCTGCGGCCACATGACCCGTGCCTGCCTGGGGTCGCATGGGCACTACCGGGTGGAGGTATGGAGTGGCCACTCTCCAATGGCACATGTCCACTGGAACCGTGTCCACGCTTGGACCGGCCAGGGCCACGTCCACATGGCCTGCTGTGTCCTGGTGTGGTTGGTGTAGCACCAGCTGCACTGCTGCTGCTACCGGCACTGTGTGAGTGGGCATGAGAGGTGGCACGCACATGTCGACTTACACTAGGTGGTGTTGCTGGCCTACGGCCACGTGTCCTACGCCTCACCCCTACCAGGTGTTCCATCACAGACAGCTCACGCTCGCGGATTGACATGCCTCGGTCGAGGATTCCAGCCATCTCACCTAATCACCTATCCAGTACATTAGCAATCTGCTGTTGAGCATTCGCCAATGACTGGATGTTCTCATTTAGGGAATGGATTGTGGCCCTCTGCAGCCTCTGCCCTTCTTGGTTCTGCTGTTCAGCACGTGCCTGTGCCACCATTACAGTCTGGAACATGCGTCTGGTGATACAAGCTGCTGCACCCTGTACAGCAGGTGCATGTCTGCCAGAGGTCCTCCTACGAGCAGCACCAGCCACATGCCTGTGTGGCACATCACCAGTCATTACACTGGCAACATGGTGTGTACGCACACCTTCTGTAGCCACCACACATTCCTGCTCAATGCCAACAGACGCTGACTGTCCTTCCTCTATGGGCAACGGTGATGTGGTATGTGTCGGCATCAGAACCGTGCGGAGATGAAGGGGACATAGGTGGGATGGTAACCAATGGCACAGATTCTGCCCCTGACAACCCTGCCTGTGCCTCATGCATATGGTCATCACCGCTAGTATCTGTGGGGACACTAGCATCAGATGGACCGCAGGAGGGGAACGCACCTACACCACCTGTGAATACAAAGACATACTGTAAGATACATTACACACACGCAGACACACACACACACACACACACACACACACACACACACACACGCACGCAGACACACACATGCAGACACACACACACGCTGACACACACATGCAGACACACACACACGCAGACACATCATGCATGTGATATTGCAGATGGCATGCAACATTCCCACACCACAGCTCAGTGAATGCAGGCCAGACATTAATAGTGGTAGTATGCATACTGCCCTGGGGTGCACACTACATCAAGCAGGTGTCATTTCAGTAGGCATGCAGTACACACATTCATGGTAGTTTGCATGCATCACCGTGGTACACCGTGTGGCCACAGGCAGGTTAACAGTACACATGGCTGGCGTCACTTTGACATGTACTCCGCCAACATGTGCGATAACATGTGGACATGTGACAATGGTGTCCTACCACATGCACCACATCATACTGGACGTCACAGTGCAGTGTTATGTGTACAGGCTACAGATAGAATGCATGTGTAACAAAGATGTCTGTGCAGGTGTGGTTGGTGTGAGCCGTGTACATAGCTATACAGTGGGGAGTACAGGCACTGTGCCACTGCATGGCAGCAGGACACAGGTATGTTTCTGTGCGATTCATAACATGGACGCATTGCATTGCCATGTCTGCAACACAGTCATGCTGTTCCACAGCACGTATATGGTAGACATTGGTGGCACCTCCGGTGGCTGCAGACAGGCATTCCGGTTGTCTGGTGTACCACATCAAATGTACAGGTGGTCCACTACAGCTATGATTGCACTATGTGTGGACAATGTGCAACGGTGTCTATCCACTCCAGACGTACTGTGTGGCAACATGCCTGTAGCTATCACCCATGGCCATGTTTGACTGGGTCATGGACAATTGTGTGTGATGGGCATCATGTACCCATCCCTGTGGTGGCCCATGTGACATACACCCATACAAGTCGGAGGTGTCACAATCCAGAGGGCTATGCAGACAACAGTGTGGATGTTTGCTATGTCAGGCGTAGGTCATGTCATGGTGTGACAGTATTGCAGACAGAACACCATGTGCGTGGGACATGTCATGTGCCATGTCACAACGTGTGCACACAATGCAGGGGCATATGTCACATTGGTAACATCTTTGTGCTGGCCAGATCACAGCTCACTATGTGGTACTGTGTGCGTACCACAAATGGCATTCCAATGCATACTACATATGCATCCATTGTAGAACACCTCCACCATTGTATGCATAGCTGACTGCACATATCACACTGACAGGTACTGTGGTTTCATGCCGGTGTATACCAACGGTTGTATCTACTGTACATGGGTGGCGTGTGTGTCTGGTGGTGCAACCTGTATACCGTGACTGGAGCAGAACCCAGGTGTGCATGTCATACCTGGCCACAAGGTGAATATCTATACACTGTAACATGCCTGTTACTAACAACAGTCTCACCTGCGACGGACCCATGGCTGTGCGACACGCCAGAGGTACCTGTATAGGGGCGACACAACAGTATAAACATTATCCATGACTGTAGCCACAGTAAGCACTGTGCATGTCACATCATGTACCTGTGTGGTAGCATGTGTTATGCACACGTCTGCAAACACAACGTAGCATACTGTAGTATGCGGCTTGTGTGGCCATATACCTGGCATGTGTTGGTACATTACGTGGTGTACTGTGACACCCAAACCTACGGCAGTTATCATACACATATGCAAGACTGACTTACCAGGCAGCTCCAGGCTCATTGGTTGGGGGACACTCACCTCCATGATGGCAGCGAGTGTTTCTGCATGATGTTCCCTGGGTGTCCCCAGACTGGCCAGGAGCTCCTCCGTGTGTGTGAGTGGGGGCTGGGTTGGTGGCCCACCACCTGTTCCACCTTGTTCTCTGGTGATTGCGGCGGCACGCTGTTTCACGTGCCGTATTAGGTCCATTCAGTGTTGGCGTATCTGCTGGTAGGTGCGGTTGTTGCCACCCACATCATTCACCCTCCTGCGCATATCCTGCCACAGGTCATCCCGCTGCTGTGTTTGCTGTGGAACATGGCTGAATAGCAGGTCCTAGTTGTCATGGAGCAACGGTATGATTACGTCATCCTCCTGGTGGCTGAAGGCTGGCAGCCGTGAACGAGGCATTATCTGTAAGACATAATGATGGTGACAGGTCACATTTACACTGATGTACTGGCATACCGCTGGACATACATTGCTATGACATGTACGACATCTGCACAGTAATCTCTGCGATGCATACATGGCACTGACACAGCTGACGTGTTGCTGTCACACCGTTAAGCAGCGGGTATCATATCATATCTGTGTGTCAACTCATCACACTGTACACACACCATGTTGATTGACTACATGTCAGATTGTGTGTGTTGGGTATAGTATTTGGTTCGACATGTGGGTGTCCCTGTCCTGACGACGTCTGTTGATGGCGTTTTGCATTTGGATGTGTAACATGGCTGTTGTATTCCTTTAAACAACGCATGCAAGTATGCATCCACATTTGATTGTGTTTCCCACGCGAGATGTTGCGGTTATGCAGATGTCATTGACTGCCTGTATGTTTGTGCTGCTATTACGGCTTGTATCCCTTTAATATGTATGACGGGGGATATCGGAGGTTGTAGGTGATGGATACGGGTTGTGGGCCTTGCATCTCTACATACACGGTATGGTTGTCTGTGTACTCCATCCCTGCCTGGGGAGTTGACAGTTAATTGTCTGTTGGTCTGGGAGTGTAGGTTGTGTTGTTGTCATGTGGTGTTGGTATTGCCTGTGTGTGGGCTTCGTGCATATATTCCTCCGTCACATCTGTGGTATATCAGCGGTTGTTTGTACGTGACGACTATCCCTTGTCATTCTGTCCCAGATATTTACAGTCATTGTGGTCCTGTTCTTGGGATGGCCTGTTTGCCAGTGGTTGCCACCTATTCAGGTGGGGATTGCTTGTTTGATGCTTGTAGAACACACAGCGGTGTTTACGGGCCGATACGTGGCCACGGTCAGTACTGAGGTAGCACATATGTATTTCCGCGGTACATACCTATTGCTGTGTGACTTTGCCGACGTATCGTTTTGCAATTAGCATATCGGTGTCATACATACATACGGTCATGATTAGTACATACGTCCTTTCCATTTCCTGTGGGGTATATTCCTGTGCTACAATCTGGGACATTGTCACTTTGTATCGTTATACGTCGCCACACGCCTAGCCAGAGTGGGGCTCTCACTACTACTTTGGGTCTACTGGTGTACATATGCCTGTGGCTAATGTACCGTATGCCTACACATATTATTCCACTCTGCCTCTAACATGGCACCAACATACACATATTACGGAGACACACACATTACACTCGCACAGCGGCACACACGGCACCCTCACCACACACATACACATACTACGGCACTCACGGGGACGGTTGCACACAGTACCTGCGTGGGCCGCATCACCGGCGGCGGTGTCTACCTCCCCCCTCATATCATCATAGTATTACCCGCGCATGTACTGTTACTGTACTGTGGCCTGGCGATCATTCCGACTCGCGGTTATGCATTTCGGTATGTTGCCCTTTCCATGGTTGGCGGTATCCTCTTCTGTTAAACCTCCCGGATGCTCAGGTTGTCATTTCACTATGTATACTATGTACAGATATCGCGTGTTACATCTCTGTCACCTTACATCCCTCTGATTCCCTGTCTTACCTGTAGTACTTATATGTATATGTGTACATATATTTCTATATATGTAATTATATCTATCTACACATCTTGCTAATATGAACAATGATATTCGTTTAGGTGCAAAACCTAAACTGACTCAAGAAGCAAGTCATTTTTTACCCTATCCCATAAAAACACAGTATCAAGGGAGAGGGCGTTCTCAGAGCAGAGGGCCAAGAAAAAGGAAAAATTCAGAAGAAAGATATGGAATGAATCGAAGGCAAAGGATGTGACTGATATATTTGTTAATTTATCTAACTATGATTTGTGTATATCAGATATTAGTTTGATTAATAAGGGCTTAAATTTCATACCAGCACAATGCAGTAACTTGGTTGATGTTTTATGTGAGTTACGTGTTTTTTGCAGAAATGTAGCCCTTAAAATGTTTTTCAAAAACACTTCTACAACATACAATACTGAAGTTTCACAAACAGAATATGTGTCACTAAGACAAAAGAGCAATTTTTCACCTCCTTTACCCTTCAGTATTGATTGCTTTCTTAAGGCCTGTGAGAGAGATTTTTATAAACTTTTTTCTACTAAGAAAAATAAAGTAGTTTATGTTAACTTATCTTCTGGAGAAATGGCATCTTTAAAAAAGTTCAAACAGTTTCCTGACATCACATTTAGACCTGCAGACAAAGGTGGTGGCACTATAGTTATGAATACAGTAGACTATGTCACTTTGATGTCAAATATGTTATCAGATCAAGATACTTACTCCATCATCTCTCAGGAAAAAGTCCACTCTATTATAACTAATGTACATGCAACACTTTATGACCTTTTAATGTGCCGACAAATTACACCAGAAGAATATAGGTACTTATACATTGAGTTCCCTACCACTCCTACAATAAAAGGCTTGCCCAAGATTCACAAACAGGTACACCCTATACCCCTTAGGCCTATAGTTTCAGGCTCTAATTGGGTAACTGCTACCATTTCGACAGCTCTTGAAAGATATCTCAGGCCTGTAGTGGATTTGGTTCCAACTTTGTTAAAAGACACCTATGATTTACTAAGCAGCCTTGAGGATGTAATACTGAATACTGGGACAGATGAATATATGCTGATAACTTTAGATGTAAAAAATCTTTTTACGTCCACCCCCAATGATTTGGGTTTGGAAGCAATTAGAGAATTGCTTGTAAGAGATACCAGCTTCTCTTCTGATAAAATTATACTTATTTGTCAGCTCTTGGATTTAGTGCTTAACAATAACATCTTTATGTTTAACAGCATGACGTATTTGCAGACATGGGGTGTAGCCATGGGCACCCCATGCGCAAATACGTATGCGAATTTAGTGGTCCTAAATTGGGAAAAAGAGCATTTGTTCACCAATCCTGGCTTTAATAAAATCAAGTTCTACAAACGTTTTGTAGACGATGTTCTCCTAATTTGGCAAGGTACCCTAGAGGAATTTACATGTTTCTTACACCATCTAGAAACCACTACTAGTTACTTGAAATTCACACTGGAAGCATCCAAGAAACAAATTGAATTCCTGGATGTTACTTTGACACTCACTGAGCAAGGAAAAATCATGTCTTCTATATATAGGAAACCTACTTGGACTAACACACTACTTCATTACAGCAGCATGCATCCTAGGCATATGTTCCCAGGAATAGTTAAAAGTCAGTTTACTAGGCTGACTAGACTTTGCCAGGAAAACACTGTTTTAGAAAAAGAATCTGACCTGTTAGAGCAATTATTTCTAGATAGAGGATACAATTTTAAGCTTGTCAACTCCATTAAAAATAATACTATACACACTACAGAATCTACACCACTCATTGTTAAGAAATACACTTCTTTTAAATATAAAAATAGCAATGGCAATATAAAAATACCATACATTTTAAAATACACTAGTGATGTAAAATGTTTGGAGACAGTTGTACGGAATAACTGGAACATATTACAGACAGACTTTTTAGTATCTAATCTGGTGGGAAATTTTCCCTCCTTTTTATATAAGAACTGTCCCAACTTGAAACAAATTTTATGTAAAGATATTGTACCAAATACTATGAAATCTACACAAGCAATGGGAACAGTTTCCTGTGGTTCTTGTACCAGGTGTAAAATGATTTGTTTAGACTCAACTTTTACTCATTCCACCCTAGGTTTTACCTATCATATTAATGTTGCTGCTACCTGTCAAACAAAAAACCTGGTCTATTTAGCAACCTGTACAAAATGTACAGCATTCTACATTGGATTAACAAAAAGGAGGTTAACTGATCGTATATATGATCATTTATATGAAATAAAGAAAAAAATAGATACTAATGCATTAGCACAACATATAATAGAACACAATGAACATCATTTTCTGTTTAGGGTACTTGAAAAAATAAAAATAAACCCCAGGGGCGGAGATAATTTAAATAATTTAGCCCTGGCAGAATTAAAATGGATTCTGAAATTTAATGCTCATAGCTATCCAGGATTGAATACCTCAGTTTCTATTAAACCTATTCTAAATAATAGGAAACGCTAATATTACTGTTTAATTATTACATATATATATTTTAGTTGTATGTTTCTTATTATTAATATCTATCCTTAAAGTTATGATACTAGTAACTAATATATATCATTATAATATTTTATAATATTTTATAATATCTTATAATATTATTTTATATATTTGTTATATATTGGTTTATAACCAGATATTTCTTACATGTCATTCTATATATTTTCAAATTCATATATATGTATTTTATAATATATAAGATTTGTATTTTATAGGTAAATTATACATTTAATCAAATTTATATATTAAATTACCTATCTATTTTAACACATAGTTATATTCCTGGAGCTATGTTACATTAAGTTAAATCATACTATCTTGACCTAAATAGATTTTGTCCATTAGCTTTAAAGCAAAGAAAATATTAGTGTATATAAACTCTAACCATAATTAGTTTTACTGTAGATTTACTTATTTATTCACTTATGCATTTTTAACTGTATGGTCTTATTCCTTAGTATTTTTTTGCATTGCTATATATTCTTCAATCTCATAGTTATTTGTGCACCATTAGGTACGTTCATGCTTCAAGTTATTAGTACATTTTAATAGATTTTGCTTTGGGCTCTATTTAAATTGATATATTTTAAAAGTTATATGTCACTTGGTCTGAGTTCCGAGTTGCATTTTCTGATGTTTTAATAACATACCTTTATAGCAAGACTTACTCAAGTATATAATAAAAAAATTTTTTAAAAGACTTTACTTGGGTTTAAAAAGACATCGAAAGAACTCACATTAATTATGCATATACAAAAGGTTTTTAACTACTAATATATTTTTTAGAAATGCCTTATAGTAATTTAGTGAACATTTCTATACAATTTTAAACAGTTTTTTAAATAATCTATATTAAATGAATGTATGCTTTGGTTACGATGGTAACCATTTAAACGCTTATATAGTGTTATATCCATCAGCATTTTAATGCCTAAAGTTTTTTATTATCTTTTTATTGTTCTTTTTATTGTTCTTTTTTATTGTGTTATTTGCCCGTTTTTCTAAACATGGACCAATTGTTGAACTATATCAAGCTCTTTAAACGTTTATTTGTCTGTTTAGTTGTATTGCTAACCGCAAACAAGTTCTTCCAGAGCTATACCTGTCAGCTGTCAGTTTTCAGCTGCACAGTGTTTTACTATTTCCATTTACTTTATTTAAATACAAAATAATAGTTGATTTATAACAAGTTCCATGACAGTTTGTTTTATTTATTTATTATATACACAATCTAGTATATATTTTAAACAATTTGCGCTAAATGTATGTAAGCTCTGGCCACGTTGGTAATCGCATAAATGCTTATTCAGTATCATTTTTATTAACATTTTGATACGCAAAGTTCTCATTGCCTTTTGTCTAAACGTGGATCAATTGTTGAACTATACCAAGTTCTTTAAAGGTTTAAATGTTTATTCATTCATTTAGATGTACTGGCAATCGTATACAAGCTCTTTTTTAGAGCCATACTTGTCAACTTCAGTAGTGCAGTGTCCGCATTGTTTTTATTCACTTAAGTACAGAGTTTTAATAGAACTACATTAAGGTCTATGACTGTTCTTTTGTTTAATTCATTATATATATATAGATTTGTATTCTTAATTTGCAAACTGTAACATGAGTTATGCGCAAAAAATTCATCGTTTCAGAATTTGTATTCAACATTAAAGCATCGCTTCTAACAGTTTGTCATCTGGTTTTGGAAGCTATGCATTGTTACTTTAAATGGTTAATGAGACACCCAATTACATAGGGTTTGGTTTTAATTTAACCAATTTATGTTGTATATAAGCACTGTATTATAGAACTTTTATTTGTCTGATGAAGCGTGGCTGTGACCACGCGAAAGCGCTTACCCTTCAACTATATCTATCACAATAAAGAAGAGGTTTACTTTTGCTACGGCTGCCGAGAACTTTTTTGAACTGTGGATTTGTAAGCCTGTTTAACAGCAACTGCTCAGTACTTTAATCTCATTGCGTTGAGATCAGGTTTCTGCTTTTCGCATTTTTTTACTGTACTGTGGCCTGGCGATCATTCCGACTCGCGGTTATGCATTTCGGTATGTTGCCCTTTCCATGGTTGGCGGTATCCTCTTCTGTTAAACCTCCCGGATGCTCAGGTTGTCATTTCACTATGTATACTATGTACAGATATCGCGTGTTACATCTCTGTCACCTTACATCCCTCTGATTCCCTGTCTTACCTGTAGTACTTATATGTATATGTGTACATATATTTCTATATATGTAATTATATCTATCTACATATATGTATATGCACATATATACATGTTTATATGTATACACCTTGCGGCGAACGTGGCAGCATACAGCAACGCCGTTTGCTGTAGGACCCGCGTATGGTTCAGGTGTTGGCGTTCCATGCTCCACTGGCTGTTGGGTGTACAGTGTTTGGGGGCTGCCTATGTTGGAGTCACACATGGGGCCACCCATACAGTACACTTTATGGGTGGTCATGTTTGTGTGCTGTCCATTTCACTGTGTGTGCAGGTAGGGAGGTGTCAGTCCATGGGGCCTATGCTGTCAGAGTATGTGCTATACGTTCCCTCTTTGCCAGGGCATAGGTATATTGGGTACGCCTCCGTCTGCCTACTGGGGCTGGCACAGTGTGTTCATGGTCCTGAGCCCTCTGTGCCTGGACTGGCCTTGGCAGTTGTGGTGGGCTTTGTGGCCCTTCACCATTATGTCCCTGCAGCAGCTGCTTCCACAAGATCATATTATGTAGCATGGCACATGCTATGAATATGTGGGCACATGTGCCTGGAGAGTGCTGCAGGGCTCCACCGGATGTATCCAAGCACCGGAACCGTGATTTCAGCATCCCAAACACACGCTCTATGATTATTCTGGTTTGTGCATGTGCCTCATTATGGCGTTCTTGCATGTGTGTGTGTGCATTTCTGATGGGAGTCATCATCCACGGCTCCAGTGCATAGCCAGCATCCCCCACAAGGTGGCCTTGTGGGATGTCCCCCCTGGTGAATACCTGGTACAGCTGTGAGGCATGCCAGATATGGGAGTCGTGGTAGCTTCCAGGCCTGCCAGCACACACATCCATGATAATGCCCTGCGCATTGCACGACCTGGCAATTGATGGAGGGGAATCCCTTGCGGTTTATGTAGCGTCTACCCTGCTCCCCAGGTGGTGACTTGATTTGTATGTGTGTACAGTCTATTGCACCCAGTACCTCTGGGTATTGTGCCACACGGTGGAAGTGGCGCATATTGCTGGCCAACTCCTCCTGAGATCTGGGGAAGTATATATGCTCATTGGCATGTGGTAACATGGCATCCAGAAACTGGTGTAGTACCCTGGATGCTGATGCCTGTGAGATGCCCATTATATCCCCAGTTGGCCTTTGAAAGGTACCTGTGGTCAGTATTTGCAAGCTTACACATTCCTTTGTGTCCACTGGGATGGGCTCCCCTCTGTTATTTCTTGTTCTCAGGCGTGGCCGGCACAGCTCCACTATTTGCTGTAACGTGTCCCTATCCACCCTGTAACGCTCTACTATCTCCAGGTCTTGTAGCCCCTGGTAGGTTACCCTTGGTCTGAACACTCTCCTTCTCCTCTGAGGCCTACTGTAGTTGTCGGCACCCTCCTCCACAACACCGTCTGTCTCTAACACATGCTGATGGATCACGGCCACGGCAGCACCCAACATGTACATTTTAAAAGTTCCCCATGTGTTTACACCTATGGTGCGGCATTTGGGAATACACGGCTGTGTGTTGTGTGCATTCACACTTTATACTGTTGTGCTGTACACCCGGTGATGTCATAGGGTGTGTCTGTGCGGCCGTATCTGGGGATTATCTTCCGTGTTTTACCGTTGGCACTGCAACGCTGTTGCCTTTGGTGTTGCATTACTCTTGACTGCAATGGATTACCTTTTGACCTTCCCTTACTATTTCTGCACGTTGCACCTACTATTTCCTGGCATGCATCCTGCAGAGCCCTGTCATGTGTAGTTTCTGGGACATGGCATATCGTGCGTTTTGTGTGCTGCCGCCGTTGTGCTGCCTGTCTGCTTGGCTCTGCTGTGTCAGGACTTCACTCTTTGCAATCTGCTACCTCCCCTACTTTCTTTGCATTCATATGCCTCCCCTATCCCGTTTTGCAGGTTTCTGCATGCAGAGTTGTCAGCCGCCGATTGGCCTTCGTGGGTTGATTAGTGTTGATTGCTCATTACTACTCCAATTACACTGCTTCCGCATTTCCTCATATTCTCAACATCACCTTCCTGTTTCTGATGTTATTTGCGGGGCGAGCGTCACATGACTGGGTTAAGGGAACGTAGTCATCCTCGTGCACATGCACCTCTGCGCGCATTGTGCGCTCTCAGCTCAACTATTTCCCCACACGCCGGTCCTGCAGCTGTGATGTGCAATGTACAGCCCAGGTTTGCTGAGCTCCAATGTGCTTCCTCCTACAGTCGCACACCCCTCTGCAGGTGACATGTATTCCCTCTGAGCCACTCCTTGGTGTATTACCGCTGCACCGTTTGGTACAGCCTTACGCCGGCGGGGGTTTTGCGATTCAGTATTATCTGCCTCATTTGCATGGCATTGACTACTAATTCATAGTTACCACGCCAAACACTGCCACGAGTCCTTGGCAACCCTTGCACTGTGGTTGTGGCTTTCCATGCATACCATGGTGTATTGTGGCTGTGAAGCTGATGTGTATTACGCTGCTGTTTTATAACATTGTCATATTATTTCATTGTTTTGCACCTTCCACAAACATGTCCTGGGGTTCTGCTGTGAGTTTCTGTGGACATACCATTTATGTTATTATTTACATGTTGTGCATGTTTTCTTTTGACATTATCTGTGTATTTCGCCATTGGCATATGGCAACAGTGTGATACCTGACGCTGACAGCCTTCCGTTACTCCTATGTTATGTTTGGGAAAATGTAAACCGTTTTTTTTGGTTTACATTGCTGTGGCCTTATGCTATGCCTGCGCCACTTCGTGGATCGCTATATGCCTTCATTTGCATGGTGCAACACCGCACATGGGGTGTTTAGCATACCTACGCCGGGGGCGGTGCAGATCCGGCGCACGCCGGTAGTGCACATGGGATTGGATCGTACCTGAATCGCTCGGCGGCCATATTTGGCATTGTAATGCCTACACTATGCGTGCGCCTGGCGCAAGGTTCATGAATCCCGGGGGTTGAGTATAATAGGAAACCTTTTTATAGATACACAAGATGTGGAAGGAGTAAAGATACACAAATTGATAAACTGCGTGCAGATTCTAAAATTTATTCTCAGACACAATAGATTATAGATATATTTACAAAATCTTATGCAAAACAGTTTGGCTCCACAAAAGGGGTGGTAAGTTGTCCTAGTGACATCCAGGTAACCCCAGATACTGGAATCAAATTAGATTATATTGAAAAAAACTGTGCAAACTGGATTCAAACAAAGTGCAGGGAGGAGACAGAATAAGTAACAATGATTTGAGAACACTTAAGCAAGAATTTACACTGCCATTACATCTGTTATTCACTAGGTCATATAAATATGGGGAGATATCTCAAGATTGGTGACATGTACATATTAAACCTGTGTTTAAGGGAAAGGGGAGTAGGACAAACCCAGAATCATATAGAACCTTAAGTCTACTTTCATGTTGTGGAAAAATAATGGAGAAGGTAATACTGGATAAGTTATTGTCAGAACTGGATAGGCTGGGACTTGAAACCATATATCAGCATGCATATGTTGAAAATAGATCTATTACCACCTGTAACATGATGTTCTATAACAATATAATAACAACTATGAATGAAATATTGTGCTGTGATATGATTTATATAAATTTAACTTCAGCATTTGACAGGGTCATGCACAAAACACTGATCAATAAATTAGTACAACTAGGTATTGATGTACTATTGATAAGATGGATAGCTGCATGGCTTACAAATAGGACATGGCAATTATCACACACCAACTGGACAGGTGAAATCCTTGGTTACAGTCAAGGTGTCCCACAGGGCTCTGTACTAGGCCCTTACTTGTTTAGATTGTATCTTTCAGACTTCACTTTTTCATCTGAGGTGTTCTACAGTCTATATGCTGACGACCTGAAATTGGGTAAACTGATTGCAAGTATTACAGATAAGGCATGCCTGCAAAATAATTTGACTTAATTGACCATTTGGGCACAGGAGAATAATATGTTGATAAATACATCAAAAACTAAGCATATGAGATTTGGGAGACATAAACTGAAAGGTGAATATTTGATACAGCACACAGTGATTGAAACTGTAGACTCCTTTAAGGACCTGGGTATATGGGTAGATTCAGCTATGAGTTTTTCTAATCATACCAACCAATTGGCTAATGATAGCTATAGAACTATAGGTTGTACAAAAAGATTTATAAAGTCTAGGAAATCAAACATGAAGTCATTGTTTGTTAGTTACATTAGACCCAAACGAGTATGGAATAACAATATGGAAACCCTATAGGAAAACAAGCATGAATAAACTGGAAAGAGTACAGCGGAAATATACTAAGGGCATCCATGGATGTGAAAATCTAAGTCATTATGAAAGACTAAAATATCTGAACTTGTACAGTGTCTCTTACAGATATTTAAGAGGAGACCTTATTCAGGTATATAAGGCATTTATGGACAACTACCTCTGGGAATGTTTGGGGTTATCAAAAAGTACTAGAGAATCATCAGATAACCATTGTAGAAGATACTATAGGAATGAGAAGTGTACTAATTGGTTCTCTGACAGAGTAGCTGATGCTTGGAACAGACTATCAAATTACATTAAAGCAAGTACTAGTTTAGATATTTTTAAGAGCAGCCTGGACATTTATTATGGGAACAAGTGTTTTGGTATATTGGCGAGCTAGAAGGGCTTTAATGCCCGTGGTTGAAATATTGGTATGTATGTATGTATAGTTGTATGAAGAGCAGAAGTAATAGCTGTAGTAGTACTAGTAGTAGTATCAATAGCAGCGGTAGTAGTATTAGTAGTAGCAGTATTACTAGTATCACTAGCAGCATTAGTATTATTAGTAGTAATAGCAGAAGCAGTAGTAGTAGTAGTATTGGGTCTATATTACACAGTCGAAGTTCAGTAACTTCGACTAACATATGTACGAACACATATGTCCGAAGATAAAGAACTTCGACTAAGTATAAAAACATAAAAAAAGGGAAAAGAAAATAAAAGGTTATATGCAGGGGGGCAAGCCCCCCTGCACCCCCCACACCCCTACTCTTTACAATAACACCCCAATTCTCTCTACCTTTATAAGACCTTATAATAATTTGAAGAATCTGCGCTCTGCCAACAAAATGTTGATACACACTTCCTTCTCTAATAACTTAGCAGGTGATTCCTTATTCTCAAACTCAGTTGGTAAAATATGGAATCAATTACCAAATGACCTCACTACCCTTACCTCTTTCCCACTATTTAAAACTAACCTAAAACTTTTCCTCTCCAATCACTGGTTATGCTCTTGCAACAACCCTGACTAACCATTTGTTTTTTTATCTAACTACCTGTCACCAATGAAAATATTATTCTCTACCATAAATCTCTACTTCCAACCATTCCTTATAACTAACCCTCCTCCTTCTTCTTTGCACTCTCCTCCCTGAGTATTACTTCTTATCTGTAACTCTATTAGCCATTTTTTTCTGTCTTATTCTAATTTTTGGTAACTGCAGAGGTATTACGCCATATTAATATTATTGCCAAACTTTTTCCATGCAATGTTCAAAATGTTGTTTTAAAATGTCTATTCTATAAATGTAAAAGCTAAATGCTATTGAATGTTTTTGTATGTCTCTATGTTGCTGTGTAACTGGAGCTTTTCTCCCCGGGCCTCCACTGAAAATGGACATGTATCCAGTTGGACTAGCCCAGTAAACAAATGTAAAATAAAAAAATAAAAATAATATACCAACTCCAAGGTCACGGTACAGTGCAGTAAAGGGAAAATTTCCTTTACTGCACTGTAGCGCGATCTTGGAGTTGGTATATTCAAAGAGCGGGGGGTGTGGGGAGTGTGGGGGGCCTGCCCCCTTGCTTACAGCCCTCAGGTATGTTCTTTTTGGTTTTATTTTTTTTTCCCAATCGAAGTATGACAACTTTGAACTTATGGTTTTGACCATATCATGTTCGAAGTTGTCATACTTCGACTCTGTAATATAGTTAGCAGTGGAAGTAGTAGTAGTAGTAATAGCAGTAGTAGAATTAATAGTTGTAGAATTAGTAGTAGTAACAGTAATACCAGCAATAATAGTAGTAGCAACAATAGCAGAAGCAGTAGTAGTATTACTGGTAGAAGCAGCAGGAGCAGTAGTAGTAGTAGCAGTGGTAGTAGTAGTAGTAACAGTAGTAATAGAAGTAGCAGTGGTAGTGGCAGTGGTTGTAGTAACAGTAATAGTTGCAGTAGAAGCAAAAATAGTAGTAAAAGTAGTAGCAGAAGTAGTAGTAGTAGTACTAGTAGAAGGGGTAGTGGAGTAATACTACTTATGCAA
>NC_056734.1:905451862-905459362 GCF_019279795.1 Protopterus annectens | reverse complement strand
CTATGTGATAATTTGTGGGTACTTTGTTTTTTCCAAAAGAGATGACTATACATTTTTTGGCATTTAGTTTAAGGCCGTGACTACGGCACCAGTTGTCCGTTTCAGTGAGGCCTTTTTGTAGGATGTGTGTATCTGCTGGTGTGTCAACTATGGCGCCTAGTTTGCAGTCATCTGCGAACTTTGTCAGCCATAGCCCTCCCATGTTTGCTTTAACATCTGAGAAATAAATGCCAAACAAGAGGGGTCCCAGGACAGATCCCTGTGGGACACCACTTGTGACTGGCTTTGAGTCTGACATTGCTCCAGCGATTTTAACTTTATGGGTTCTGTCCTTTAGCTAGTTTACAACCCATCTAGTGACATAAGGGTTTACTTTTAAGCTGTTTAGCTTATCTATTATGCCTGAGTGGGGTATTGTGTCGAAGGCCTTAGCCAAGTCCAGGTATGCTGTATGGACTGCTTTGCCCTCATCAATGGCTCTAGTGACTGTTTCGAAAAAGTCAACCAGGTATAAAAGGCAGGATCTGCCCTTTACAAAGCCGAACTGGGTGGGGTCAAGCGTCTGTAGGTCCCCTATGTCTCTGTTTATGAGTTCCATAATGATTCTTTCCATAGCTTTGCAGACCAGGCTAGTCAAGCTTACGGGGTGGTAGTTTCCAGGGTCTGTAGAGGCACCCCCCTTGTGGAGTGGGACCACTATTGCTGTACGCCAGTGTTGAGGTACATATCCCGAAGTAAGGCTAAGGTTAAATAGCATTTTTATGTGTGGGTTTAGCTCCTCTTGGAGTTCATGTAACACACACCCCGAGATACCGTCAGCTCCCATTGATGCTGTGTTTTTTGCTTTGTTTAGGGCGGTTCTCACTTGGACATCTGAGATGACAGGGAGATTACATTCAGCTGGGATAAGTATTTCTTCTTTTGGGGGTGAAGGAGGTGAGAAATTTGCACTGAACCTGTCAGCCAGAATGTTAGCAATATCTGTGGGTTCAGTGTATTTTTTGTTGTTATGAACCAACTATGAGCATATCTGAGGGTCTTGTGTGCTGGGGGTGGAGGTGGGATATGTATATCCAGGGTGATTAGTTTGTGGTCAGATCTCACTAGTGAGGGGTATACTTCCGGTTTGGAGCATTTTGTCCCCATGTTTGTGATGATCAGGTCTAGTATATTATCTCCCCTAGTGGGAGAGGTGACTAGTTGTTCCAGTGCATTTGAATTTATGAATTCCAGGAACCTTTGGGCTAGGGTATTAGGGCTAGAATAATGTACCCAATCTTTGTTTGGGTAGTTGAAGTCGCCCAGTATGATGGTATTTTGTGATACATTCATAACCTCCAATGTCTTCAGGAAGGCTGAGTGGGGTTCTTGAGATTGGGAGGGTGGTCTGTAACATGCTACCAGTTGTATAGCAGTTTTGCCTATGGTTAGTTGCACCTGTATGGTCTCTGATGCTTCATGTGTTGATACTAACCTGGAGGTGTGGGTATCCTTTATGAATATGGACACTCCCCCTCCCTTTGTGGTTCGGCCCGGGTTTTGGGGCCGAAAAGCATGATACGAGGTATAACCTGGTAGTGCTGGGGTGCTCTCAGGAGCCTTGAACCAGGTTTCAGTTACTGCACAGACGTCAATGTTCTCCATGCTGAGGAGTGCATCAAGTGCCTGCATCTTGAGATTTAGACTTCTGGCGTTGAGCAGCATTACCCTTAGTTTTTTCCATTTTTGTTTTCTAAGGAGGTGGGTTTGTCTTTTGAGCCTTGCCTAAAAAAGGCACTATGGGGGTGGCAAGAGCCTTAGCCAATATCCAGAAGCCCAGTGGTGACAGGTGTAAGCCATCCCTTGCAAAGCAGCATGGCTTGTCCAACATATCATCCCAGGCAGACAGACATTGGATCCCCTTAGAATGACACCAGTACTTGAGCCAATTGTTAAAGCTGATCATCTTGTCTTTGTATTGTGGTATCATTCTTGGTGAGGGCAAGATGCTGCTCAGGGTCAGGGTCATATCAGCCTGGGCTACATAATCGGAGAGCTCCTCTATGTCTCTTTTCAAGTAGTCCAGGAAGGTACGTCTCAGGTCATTCACACCAGCATGGACAATGACGGAGTCATATTTGTACTTGCTTTGGAGTGACCTGAGTGCGTGTGTTATGTGGCGGATCCTAGCTCCCATATACATGCATATACCAACTCAGAGATCACACTACAGTGAGGAAAAGGGAAAACTTCCCAATTAACACTGTACCACAATCTCAGTTCAACACATTAACTGCATATTAGTGAATATGTGCTCACATTTGCTTATATGCAGTCATATATTGTCAGTTCAACATTACAGGCATTGGTAGAACACACGTTTAAGCAACCCATTTTCATTGCATTTATAGGATATACATTTTGATGGTAAACCATATATATATATATATATATATATATATATATATATATATATATATATATATATATATATATATATATATATGGGAATACTTCACTTCACCAAAATCCCATTTCACTGACATTCTTTTCACTGAGACCAAATCAACTAAAGTTCACAACATTGACAACTCATTTCACTGAATCTCATTTCACTGAATTGTAAGCTATAGACTTGATGTGGCAGTGTGTAGAGTACTGTGAGGCAAGTAAAAGGTATATTCCCTTTTCCCCACTGTGGTGCAACCTGGAGTTAGTATATATAGTTAGGGGTGCGTGGGGGGCACAGCCCACTGACATTCATTTCACTGAGACCAAATCACCTAAAGTTCACACTGACAACTTATTTCACTGAATCTCATTTCACTGAATTGTAAGCTATAGACTTGATGTGGCAGTCTGTAGAGTACTGTGAGGCAAGTAAAAGGTATATTCCCTTTTCCCCACTGTGGTGCAACCTGGAGTTAGTATATATAGTTAGGGGTGCGTGGGGGGCACAGCCCACTGACATTCATTTCACTGAGACCAAATCACCTAAAGTTCAAAACACTGACAACTCATTTCACTGAATCTCATTTCACTGACAGCTTAAAATGCTAAATTTCACAAGACTAAATGGGAAACCATACACAAACATATATGTGATGCCCACCACTGCTACCAATATGTGATGGCCACCAATATGTGTGATGCTGGGCCAGTAATCACGGAGCCTGAATGCTCACCACTGACACTGGAGAGGGACATACATTTGGAATACAAATGGATACTCTCAGTATTTCCAGATGCAGACCACCCTGCATCAAGTACACTTTTTTAAGAGCACACAGGGAACACATTCATCCTGGGGTCTGGATTCTGCCTATAGACGGTACCTAGTTTAAAGTGTGTTTTCTGAATGTTTTGTTGTATTTGAAGGCCAAATTTCATGTGTTCTTCAACAGTGACTCTGAGAAGTTTTGTGTGGGCAATGACCTCTATTATTGATTTATCAAGAGAGAAGATGGAGAACTTGGTCTTATTTATGGGTGTTGATTTTTAGGGGCGAAGAGTATGATTTTAGATTTTTTTTGATTTACGGGAAAGTGGTTGTTGTGCATCCAGGATTCAGTTGAGGAGAAGGCATTTTGGGTTAGTATAAGTAAGTTTAAAATAGAGGTGGCAGAGCAGATGTGGGTGGAGTTGTCTGCATACTGAATTACAGTTCCTTGAGGTAGGGATGAGTTGAAGTTGTTTATGAATATACTACAAAGGATTGGTCCAAGTATGGAACCTTGGGGAACACCGGTGGTGGAGTTGAAGAAAGGAGAGATGGTGTTTTGCCATCTAAAAGCCTGTTCTCTTTGATTCAGGTAACTGGAGATACACTTTAGAGTTGGAGGGACAGACCAATGTTACAGTGCTGGGAGAGGAGAAGAGGGTGAGAAACAGTGTCAAAGGCTTTGGAAAGGTCAAGGAAGAGGGCTGAAACTAGTTTGCTGTTGTTGCGAGCTCTATTTACTGTATCCATAAATGAGCAAAGGGCAGTTGTGGTACTGTGGCCATGTGAATCCATGTTGTGATGGTGATAGTATTTGTTTGTCCAGAAGCTAGCTGAGAAGTTGGGCATTGACACATTTTCTTGGAACCTTGGAGACTGGGAAGAAAATGGCTATGGATCGAAAGTTAGTGATGTCTGTATTGTTGTCTCATTTGTGAAGAGGGAGGATAAAGGCCTTTTTCCTGGCTACAGGAATGTAGGACTCCAGAATGGATCTGTTTATAAGTATGCTAACAGGGTATGAGATACTGTCAGCGGCGATTTTCAAGTATTCTGACAGGAGATTATGGGGGGCCATTGGAGCAAGTTTTTAGTTTTAGTAGTATTCGTTTTATAGTTGAGGTTGGGGTGGGCTTTAGGGTGAGGGAAGAAGGGGGTGGGCATTAGGTTCTTGAGGGGATTTGGAGTGAATAGGGAAGGGGGAGTGAGTGGATAATGTAGAGGTGGGTGTGTAGAGATTTGCCTGGGAGAAATTTGCAGTGATGTCGGCAATGCAGTTAATAAAGAAGGTGTTAAAGAAGTTGGCTATGTCTTCTGGACTTTTGTCAGTATGAGGGCAGAGGTTGTTTTTCTTGTCTGGGTTAAGCAATAAGGGAATGGAACTCCAGAATCTCTCTGTGTCCTGTTGGTAGTTAGATTGCATTTTTTGGTAATATTCTTTTTTATCTTTGTTGACTAGTTTTCTTACGTGGTTGTGAAGTTATTTGAACTTTAGTAGGTTTGTGGTATTCATGTGGGTTTGCTATAACTTCCATATTTTGTCTCTAGTATGCATGAGAAATTGAGTGGATTTGGATAGCCAGGGGGCATGGTTATTTTTTATTCTCTTTAGTCATAGAGGTGCAGGCTATTTAGAGTATTCATGAAGGTGTAACTGAAGTAGTCAACTTCTTTGTATAGTGGGAGGGTCTTTACTGGCTGCCAGTTTGTAGATTTTAGATTGTTGTTGAAGGTTACATTTCCTTGTTTGTTTATATTGATGCTGACAATGATTGGAAGGGGATGCTTAGACAAGAGAAGTGTTTTGCACAAAAAACTATCAGAACAGGAAGGTATGGTATGGCAGAATTATATCAAGCAGTTTAATTCCTGGATGTTTTATCACACTGGCAGCATAGATGGTACAGAGTAGTGGGGAAAGGGGTTCCTAGGTTCATAGTTAGGTACTAGGCTATCAGCCTAAGTAAGCCTAGCCAACAAGGTACCCTGGCTTATGCCACCCAAGAAAGTTATTTTCCTGTGCCCCTGTTGAGTAGAGCCACAGAAGTGATCCCTGGGGTGTATTTCCTATTTCCCATCCACTCATCAAGATTTTTCTTGAAGAGTGCTAATGAGGAACTTTGCTTGATATAGATGGGTAGCTTGTTCCAGAGTATGGGAAGTCTCTGGGACAGGAATCTATCCCTCCAGCATGTCTTGTTTATTGTGGTGACAAAGTTTATGTCCCTAGAGCATGTAGCTCAGAGAGATTGGGATATCTTTTGGTGTAGCATGTCCAGCAGCTCTGGGTTTGACATAGCTTTGTATGTTAGGCAGAGATCACCTCTGAGTAGAGGATAAGCTATGGAGTAAAGCTGGAGTTTTTGAGATGGTCAGTGTAGGTCATCTGTTTGAGGCCAGTAATCCTCTTTGTGAGGTACTTCTGTGGCCTTTTCAGCTGCTGCAGATGTCTTGTGAGGTCCATTCCAAAAGGGGCATTGTACTCTATAATGGGTCTAATGAGTGTCGAATAGAGGGGAACAATGACCTCTTTTTTCCTGGCATAGAAACCTTTTGTGATGAGGTGTGCCAGGTAGAAGGATTTCCTGACCACTGTGGTGATGTGATTATCAAAGGAGAGACTGCTGTCCACCTGGGTCCCAAGGTCTCTTATCACACATTCGGCTTTAAGTAAACTGCCATCTATATGGTAGTTCATGGGTACAGAGTTTTTACCAAAGGGGAAAACAATGCACTTTTTGGCACTGAGCTTGAGGCCATGGCTCTGACACCAGGCATCTGTCTCAATGAGACCCTTCTGTAGGATGTCCACATCATTTGGGGACTCGACTATGGCTCCTAGTTTGCAGTCATCTGTGAACTTAGTTAGCCAAAGGCCTTCTGTGTTAGCCTGTACTTCAGAGAAGTAGATACCAAACAAGAGAGGTCCCAGGACTGAACTCTGTGGTACTCCACTTGTCCCTGGTTTAAAGTTAGATTTGGAGTATGCAACTTTTACAGTGTGGGTTCTGTCAGCGAGTCATTTGACAACCCATCTTGTGATGTAGGGATTTATACCTAGTTTAGTGAATTTAGCTATAATTCCAGAATGGGGGAATGGTGTCAAAAGCCTTGGCAAGGTCAAGATAGGCTGTGTGAACCACCTTACCCTAGTCTATGGCTTTGTTGACTGCCTCAAAGAAGTTGATCAGATTCAGGAGGTATGATCTGCCTTTCACAAACCCAAACTGGGTGGCGTCCAGAGTTTGGAGGTTACCAATGTCTTTGTTTATGAGTTTCATGATGATACGTTCCATGGCCTTACAGACCAGGCTTGTCAGGCTAATAGGGTGATAGTTCCTGGGATCAGTTGTGGCTCCACCTTTGTGAAGTGGGATAACTGTTGCTGTGTGCCATTCAGTGGGCACAAAGCCTGATGTGAGGCTATGATTGAACATGGTGCTTAGGTGGGGAGCCAATTCGTTCTGATGTTTGTGTAAAACACAGCCTGGGATGTTGTCCGGTCCCATGAATGCTGTGTTTTTGGCTTTAGAGAGCGCAGCTTTTACCTGCATAGTTGTGATTACAGGGACTCTGCGTTCTTCCTGTATAGATATGGGTCCTTTAGGGGGTGAGAGGGGGTAAAGTTAGCACTGAACCTATCTGCCAGGATGTTGGCAATATCAGTCGGTTCTGTAATTTTTGTGCCATTGTGCTGTAACTCAGAGCAGTTCTGGGTGTTGCCATTGAGATTTTTGACATAGAATGCTTTGTGGATGCCCTTAGAATCAGTGGCGATTTTGTTTTCATAGCTTACTTTGGAGGATCTTATAAGAGATCTTAGCTTCTTACTGAGGCTGACCAGGGAGCTCCTCCACTCATGGGATTTTACCCTCTTTCGCAACAGTTTCTTCCTTCTGTTGTAGAGTTTGTTTATGGCAGGGGACCACCAGATTGGCTTCCTTTTTTTGGAGGATAGCGTCTTAGTTCTGTTTGGGATAGCATGATCCATGCACTCATGTACGTGCTTATAGAGTCCATTTGTGTAGGATTCAGCAGTTGTAACTGTATTGTCCATCTGCATGGGTGCCATGAAGTTTGTCACTTCTGTCTTAAGAAGCATGAAGTTGGATTTGGAGAAATGTTTTAGTCTGGTTTCCTTAATGGGGGGTGGGGGCGAGATGTGGATATCTAGGGTGATTAGCTTATGGTCGGATCTGACCAACAAGGAGTTGACTTCAAGTGTGGAACATCGGTCACTCATGTTGGTAATGACTAGGTCTAGGATATTGTTGCCTCTGGTGGGGGTGTGGATAAGTTGA